>NC_085020.1:17274407-17424407 GCF_963692335.1 Osmerus eperlanus
TGCTAAGCATATATATGTGAGCTTCTATTCCAGCGTCTCTTCTATAATGGATGTCCTCATTTGTTGATAGGAGAAGTGGAAAGCCAGGGAGCACCCTGTGCTGCTTGGAAAACGTCGGACTGACTTTCTGCTGTCCCATGGTGAGAGAAGCGTGACTGTTCGTACAACAATAGAACCACAGTCTTTGTATGGCATTGTTTCCAGAGGGAGACCTGGATCAATGTGCTGGAGGAAGCAGATGCAGTTAGGGTGTAAGCCCATGCAGCGAGGCCATAATGAGGGAAGAGTTACATAAAAGCTGGTCCAGGGACACTTGGAAAGAAGGTGTGATAGACCATGGGTAATAAATCAAACAGCACGTGGTCAGCAAGCACCCCCTGCTCCCCCCAAACCTACACCCTCACTCCCATGTCTCTGCTCCCCTCAGTCTCCCTCGCTCTGTTTCCTACCAAGGCCTTCCTCACACAGTTTTGTTTTATTTGGTCTCGTTTTGACATTCCATTCTATTCCTGCCCTGCTGCCTGCTAAGCGGAGAGCCTTCCAGTTCTCAGACTCACATCAGAAACTCTGCAGTCCCATCACACCCACAGCGGAGCGCCTCAGCTTCCTCGGCAGAACGGAAGAAGACGCATCGTGGGGGTGTTTCAATTTGTCTTTAAAACAAGCAGCGCCACGTGATAGGACCCACTCTGTCATTACTGTACTTCACGTAGCTGTCACATTTAATAGTACCTGTGTGATAACCAACCAATAAAAAAACATAGGATGTCATCTGAGGGCCAACCGTGGCCTCTATCCGTGGTGCACCTGCTTTGAGTAAACATTTCCCACCCGACAGCTGAGTCCGTTTTGCAAGCCCAGAGTCATGTGGTTCCACTTACTGCCCTGCAGACTCCTCAGGAGAAGAGAGATGGGGCTTCCATTTTACTGTAGACACAACTATTCAGAAACATTTCTAGTGGACTTTTGGGTTTGATGACAAAATGGATAAAGGCACATTTTGAGATCGTTAACACTGCGGTTTCGAGTTCACACTCCACTATCCAGTGTAACAACTTCAACAAATAGTGGTTCTTAAAGCAAATGACATGTTGTTGTCTGATCAGCTGTGGTCTAACGTTTGTGGTGTCTCTCGAATACCTTTAGGATAGCATAACTTCAGTAGTCCATTGACGGTAATAAGAAAACATAGCCTTTGTCTGCTATTTGACTAAAATGTAAATATTACAACCGATCTGATTGTACTCTGTTGTCCTGTATGGCAGAGCAGAGAGCTGGTAGTACAAACTGTGCAGACTGTGCTGGGAATCCAGACTACTCCACACAATTTAACTCAGAAACTCAAAAAGTTCCTGATGTCAGCACAACTCCTCACCTCTCTCTCTCGCTTTCTCCTCTTGCTTTTCCACACTCTCTCTCCCTCTCTTTCTTTATTCTGTCTCTGTTTTTCACAACCTCCAAATTCATGGGACAAACAGCACGTTGAAAACTCACCTCAGAGATTGTAAGAAAGTGTCCTGCACCGCAGACAGCAGGATCACAAGCAGTGAAACTAACAAGGAATGCACCACAGCCTCTGCATGCATGTTTAAATCCCACAGAAACTTCAAGTAAAGGATCTCGCAGGAACTCCCCAATGTTTTCCCCGTCAAACAGATGGAGAGAAACGGAGCGAGGGAGAGAGGGAGCAGGGCAGGGAGGGGTAAAGGGAGGGAAAGAGAGGGAGTAGCAGCCTGAGGTAGCTGGAACTCTTCAGCGAGGCCAGTAGGGCTCTCCTCCCTTCCGTACAAGTGCTTTTGATTAGGAGTGACTCCCCAACAGGCCAGGTCCCAGCTGGGCAGAGAGAGAAAGAAAAGGAGAGAGTGAACTTACTTCTGGTTCTGCAGGAAAGGGAGAGTTGGAAACAGTTGCTCAATAGTGGGTCACTAGTTAGACATTTAACAAATGGCTCTTTATGGAACAACAGTATTGTCACACCGGATCTTTCCACATCACGCCTCAGCAGCATGAAAACAGCACTTCTTACCCAAATTCTTAACTCCCTAAATCAGACTGCATATCAATTTCTAACAGATGTAAATATGAAATAGTGTTAGGTACAGAGCAGGAGGGACTCATTTGCACACCAAGGCACAGTAACAAAAAGGAAGGATTTTATTCATTCCATACAGCAACAGGTACAAAATGACAGGCAAGAGTTAGAATCCAACACAACAGTCAAAAACAGGGTCAAAAATAGGCAGGGGTCTTAATCAAACTCTAGTAAATGCTGAAAAAGCAGAGGGGAAAATACTGGCACAATCTTGCTGGGAACAAGGGAACAGGCAGGGTATACAGAGTCAATTAAACAGAACACAAGTGAAGCTTGTAATGCTACTGTAGGCTAATTGTTTTCAATTGAGCGAAGTGGTGAAGGCTGCTCTCAGGATGGGTAATGCAATGACAAATAGAGCTGAAAGGGGTTGGAATCATTTAAAAGGATTAGTACCAAACTTCTAGTATATTCCACAGTAAATTCCACCCCATGCAAATATATCAATAGTGTTCGTACCAATAGGCAATACATACCAATAGGCAGTCGCAACTTGAATTCATCCTCTGTTTCTCTCCTGTTCTCTATAATGCTCCTAGTGTTCAACAATGTTTAAACACTTTACATTAAAGGCAGGGTAGGTAATGTTTTTGAGAAGCACTTTTTGTTAAATTTGCTGAAATAAACTTAATATCCTAATACAGGGGTTAAAGTTTAAAGGGGGGGGGGGGGAGAAAAACGCTTTTTTGTCTTCTGCTAGTTTTCTGCACGGGGTGATCAGTGGCTAACAAATTGTCATGTTCCGCAAAAAATGTGCACAAAAGTATTTTTAAGTCGCAGACACGGTCAGTCATAGACAACGGTGTGTAAGCTGTAACAGTTGCTTCCAGCAATGTCATGGCAAGAACTTTCTTACCGCTGCCAGTATATAGTAGCTTCCTTGAGCAAAACGTGCAGAAAAAAGCACCAGGCTCTCTCAGTTTCTGCCAACTGCCAAAAGGCTCGCCGTCTCTACCTTCTTCTATCCACGCCCAGAGCCATTTATTTTTGAGTCCTTTATCTATGGGTAGGACATCATCCCCAAGCTTCATGAATTTGCGCTCCATGCTTTCACCGACAACGCTAACGTGACGTATGAATCTCATTCACACTGTGTTTCCAGTACCCGGCCTGCTCTGCTTCTGATTTGTAACAGAATCTGAATCAGAATTCGGTTTATGAACGTTAGTTATAGCTGCGTTCCTCTCATATGATTGGTAGGTAGGTGAAATCAATTGACTCGAAAATATTAAACCGCATGTAAGTTCCCCCCAAAAAACATTCTCATGTCCGCACGCCGGACATCCGGCACGGTTCCGGAATACTTTAAGCCCTGCTAATAGCAATGAATAAATCAAATACTCTCACAGTAAAATAAAATCAACCCAATATCTGTGGCCGTCACATGACTGTAACAAACACAAACAATCTTTGTGATTGGACCGAATGCAATGATTGGATGGGCTACTGGCCTGAGCACACTCTGCCCGTGGACTCATTGCAATAGACAGGCAGTGCGTTCATGTGCTTTTGGAGAAGTGGCTTTGAAGGAATGGGGTGGGATATTTTGGGTCACCTACCCCCCTAAAAAAACATTACCTACCTTGACTTTAAGGTTATACAAATAGCAATACCTATAGTTACAACATTGTAGGTACAGAGGAATTGCTATGTATTTAAATGGTACAGATGTGAGTGGGATCGGGTATTACAAAAGTGTAAGAAGGCACAGTATGGGGGAGGGGTGTTGTAAGGGGTAAGTGTATTGTAGGCTGGAAAGGGGCAGATGGTAGCCTGGTCCTAACCAGACCCTCGTACATTTCATTTGTACAGAGGGTCTGGGATTGCTCTATTGACAAGCGTTAACTTCCTTGAAGGCGGGTACTCGGGACGGGAAGTTTAAAACTATTGGATCTGCCCAGAGCCACTCTAATCTGCCATAACATTTAAATTTAGTCATTTAGCAGACAATCTTATCCAGAGCGATTTACAGTAAGTACAGGGACATTCCCCCGAGGCAAGTAGGGTGAAGTGCCTTGCCCAAGGACACAACGTCATTTTGCACGGCCGGGGATTTGAACTGGCAACCTTCAGATTACTAGCCCGATTCCGTAACCGCTCAGCCACCTGACTGCCAATAACCAATCGGTCGCGTTCGCCTTAGCCAAGTCCTTCACCACTACTGTAACAGAGCTAGCTGCCGTAGCTGGAAAATCAAACTTTTCCTGAACCCTGTGGGGAGGAGGGCCACAAAATCATGGCCACCAACAAAACTTAGCAAAGATTGTTCTTGGTCCGGCTTTAACTTTTGGATATTCGGCAGCGACTCCGCCACCATTACTGAACTACAACTCAAACTAGCGAATTACATCAACGTCATCATTCTCAGCCACTCCCTCTGTTCGCAAAAATGTTGTTTCCAAAAACCGACTAATACACCGAAATCCCAGACCTAGTACAGAAGCTAAATCAAAATTGAGCAGAAGTACGTAGGAGGGCAGAGCCAGGCTAGGCAGATGGAGGTTGTGTTATCAAAACAAGGTTAATGTTAATATCTACTTATCCCTGGAAAGACCAACCTCACCAAAACCAAGTTTCATTTGTGTAATAACTTTGACCTTTAAACTGTCATAGAGTGTAACTACAGCAGTTCTTACTTATAACTACAGTGTTGTTACTACAGGTATTAGTAGTTACATGATGAGGCTAATAAGCTAAAGTAACTTCAATGTAAATTGCCAAAAACCTGTCATAGCCTACTCTACCTGAAAGTATAGCCTAACTATTGTCTACATTGCTCCTTGTTTCAGTGGTTATGTTTCGTGGTGTTGATGCGTCCTCATACTCTATCAACATTGTCCTTAATACAAAAAATCCGCAAGGATTGGAATAACTATAACATTTGTGCCGTTTTAACGTGGCCCACGTCTAAAACAGGAAGTCAGAGAGTGAGCAATGTCCCACGAGCCTATTGGCTGTTGCTAGGGGAGATTGCGCGCGACCGTCACCGTTGCATCTGCTCAGTTGCTGATGTGATTGCTGCTCGCGCGCGCATCCACTCTCTCCATCATCACAACACACACCGGAAAAACAGCTGATGTCATGGATAGAACGACACTGCGATAAGGAAATTACACACACGTACCGCGTAAGTGATCTAACATGTTTCTGATCTCATACTGTATTACCATGACACACTACAGAATAAGTCGCCTTGTCAACGGGTTGCGCGAGACGTCAGATTCTTCTCCGTTTCTCGGTGTTCTCCGGGAACTACAGGCAGCTGGCTCTGGTCAGGCCTTTATTTAAAACCCTCATTTTCCATCGGGTTTTCATTATAATCACATCCACGTTTGACAAGCATGCTATAGTGCCGTATAAAACATAATCGTAATTCAATACTTCCTTGTAATGCTTGTGACTGTTCAGTCCACTCTAGCCCCCCATATTTTTAGCTCCCATCCGTTACCATAGTAACTTTGGAGTGGCAGATCTCATTTGTTCAATCCAATCTCAATATGGACATGCATTTCCAAATGAATTTGTGGTGGCAGGTGTGTCACAGATGGACAACCACACGATAAACTTACAGGTATCATTCAAAATGGACGCAGATAATGCACAGCCTCATAGCCTCATAGAGGCTACAGACTACATTGAATTCGAACTTGCAGTCATTTATTAAAATGAATGGAAATTACAAATACGTGATTATACATTGACACTGTTGCCAGCGGTATTGTGGTGCTGTTAAGCGTTGATTACTTTTCAACACAGTTGTAAATAACTGTAATAGTCATAGTGGGACTGAGCTTATGCTTTCATCACCCCCATGTACCCACTACAGTAGCTACATCTATCTGAAATCTGAAGTTAATAAGCATCGAGCCTACGGAATGTGTGACAGTTTATTTAGGCACTCATGGCTGAATTGTGCTAAATGCTTATTAAACTGGTATACTCTCTATACATTCCGTTTGTACAAAGTTACAGGCCTGGATACAAGTAAAATGCTGAGTATACTGTATACTGTAGATGACATTCAGACATGCTTGAGAGTGTCCTTCTAAATGTTTCCATCTGCCTCACATCAAAAGGATGCTACTTATAGTCTCTCTGTGGGTATACAGGAGACCCAGGTTGGATTTCCAGCTGGGGCAGGGACCTGGCTGTGCATCTATGCCAAGGTTGGGGTCACATGCAGATGAATAGTTGTGATGGTTTGGAACCATGCTCGTTATGAGGCCTGTGTCTAACACCTAAACACCTGTCGGTTCACATCTTATAATGTTTGACTATTGTGCAGTATACTGGCCTGGATTACATTTCTGCTTTGAAGGTAAACTTTATACTAGAAATGTACAGTATTGATGGAAACACGACAATATGTTATATTTCGTTTGTGCATGTTTTTACTTATTGTGTTTTTCATAGTCTTCTCCAGCAAACTGAGTTTATTCTGGATTACAACATTATTTGATTGAAATATTGTAACGATGGCGCTAGAGGGCTATAATGGAGTGGATGCTCAATGATGTGACGCCAAGAAGAAGACCTTTTTATCCTGTGTCCCATACACCGCTCGACTACAGGTTTTATTACTACACCTCCAATCACATGTGAATGCCAACAACAAGTCATTAACTCACATACAATTCACAGTTATGGCAACAACGACAACTTATAGTTGCTAACATCGATACATCATCCACTGACAAACCTAATCGACATGAAACAAGTATGAGAATTGCGCCACCCACAATCCTTTGCGCCAACAGCGCGAGTTAACAGCGACCAATCCGTGGGTCGCTACAATATTGATTATGGTATTTGATTTGTATTTTGTGAAATAATTCTTTTGTCAGACTAGGCTAGATTGTGTTCAGATAAATTGCCACTAAGTGAAGGCCTGTAATAGTGATACAGTCTCCGTACTCTTTAAGTGTTGTGCTCTATTGCCAATGTATATTTTAGTTAGGAGACCCTTTCTGACAGAGAAACAAACTCCAAGAAAGTAAGTTTGTTGAAGCTAATAGATACTCACAGCTACAATTTATCTGCCCAGTGATTGTATCCTGTCCCTGAGGAATATGTCCTCTTCTCCAAATGGGAAACTAATTGCAGTCTTTGGCAACGTACTCCCACATTATAGCACTTACACCGTGTAATTTTGTTTTCACTCTTCTTCAAATCTCTACCAACATATGCTAAGTGTAGCAATTACATTGCAAATTGCTTCTGACTACATGGGGCTTCCGAAGAAACCCGTTTCTTCTCTGTGAGGGAATCAAAGAGCACATCCATTATACAACTCATCAACCCTGTCAGCATCAAATGGAATTTTGCATGTCTATTTCAGAATCTTAGTGTAGGATGTAGAACATTTGCAATGTTCTGTGTAGAAACTTGAAATTTGAGAATTGCGCTTACGAATGTGGCTTTGTTAAGAGGGAGTGAAGGAATAGGTCAGCAAACTGTGGCATCATGCGATCTGCTCACTATCTGAATAATGAGAATATGAAACATTTTGGTTTAATGACAGCATTGGATATTTTTGACATATATATGCTTATTAGATTAAATGTGCGTGTATTGTGTATGTTTTGTGAATGTCTGAGGGGAGGATTAAAAGTTCAAATGTATTACCTGTTAGGCTCTTTTTAGACTGTTCTTACTTTTCTCTCACTCGCCCTAGGACTGTGATGTCCAGGAGCTGAGTCTCTCTCTCTTTCTCCTTCTCCCTCCATCTACTCTTCTCTCTCTGGCTGGTTTCTCCACCCCTCTGCGACCCGGGGATGAACGCACCAATGAGGAGCCTCACAGTGAGTCACATGGTCTCTCCTGGTCCCTCCCATCCCGTTGCATATATGCCTCCATGTCAGACGACGGTGCCGGATGTTACTGTAGATGTTGGTTCTGTACTGTACATGTACACCATATATGCCATGCTGTTGACTAACTGTTGTGTGTTATTTACAGGGTATGCCTGATCGCATGTTATGTGCAGTGCTGGAGCAATTTCAGCTTTACTTTTCCCTTTGGTATGTGTGCTTTGTCTCCGTTGAGGGTGTCACCTCTCCCTGTGTACTTACGTTGAAATGGCCCCCGATATTCTCTCCCTCTCTTATACGCGCACACACGCACACACACGCACACACACACACACGCAGCCTCTTAACTCCTGCACTCACTGCACTGTAGGGAGAACCCTACCGTCACCTCTTTTCTTTTTACACGCATGATGGAGATCACTGGTGATCTTTGTACTGTACCAGGTAAGTCTGTGTGAAGCTGTTCCAGTGTGGATACACATACATGTCCCGTCTTCCATGTGTGTCATATGTTTGGACCATTCAACAACACTACACATGGTGTTTGACATTCAACTGTACTTTTCTTTTCTGTAAAACCCCCCCCTCCCAAAAAAAAAACAAAAACAAACCCTGACTTGGCCATCCACTTCTGGGCATAGCAGTTGGTTCCCTATTCGACAAAGCGGGTAGCGCACACACAAGACATTGAACAGTTAAACAAAGTAAATAGCAGACAGTTGATATTGAGTATACAAAAAGCAGGACTCGTGGGCTACCATTTCCCACACACGATCAGTCAGGATTACCACTGCCATAATCGGAGCTGTTGTGAAAGCTCTGATCAGTCTATGCTCAGAGGTGGTGCAGCCAGTCGCCCCTGACCCTGTTGGCCTCATCTCATTAGCATGGGTGACTGTGTTTCCGGTTGCGTCTCTCAGATCCACTCCCTGTATAGCACGGCCAGCCCCAGCATGCTGAAGAGGAAGCAGAGCTCGCGGGTCGAAGCCCAGGCCATGACAGACTTCGGGCCGGACGAGACCCTGGCTGACAGCGCCGACATCTTCTGGATCAACAAACCAGTGAGCGACCAACCTGTGAATGACAATCGACTCTTTTGATTTAGGACCTCTGTTCTTCAGCAAGGTGCAGCAGACCAAACCAAGTTGTCACCGTTAGCGTTCGAGTATTTGTCGTAAAAGAGACAACTAGTGAATGCAAATCCAAAACAAACAAAAGTTGAGTTTCCTTCTCTTCCTTGAGGGTTTTAGGTGGGCCGAGGGTCCATGTATGTGAAGCCCTGCGTGACATTGCTTGTGAAAAAGGGCTATGCAAATACATTTAGACTTGATGTGAGTTGAAAAGGAATAGTGTATTTTGGGTCGTTTTCATCGCAACGAATTTCAGTTTGGACTTTCCCCCGACTGTTCCTCCTAGTGGGTGCACACCCTGCTGAGGGCCTGTGCCATCGTCAGCGTGATCTCAGTGTGCATGAACACCCCCAAGACGTTCGAGCACTACCCCCCCCTGCAGTACGTCACCTTCACCCTGGACACCCTCCTCATGTTCCTCTACACCGCAGAGATGATTGCCAAGATGCACATTAGAGGAATTATCAAGGTAAAAAGACATGACTGTCAACATTAAAAACGTTGTTGAAGAGTTATAAAAGTACTGTGTATGTATGAAAGAAAGAACCACAACCGTACTGTGACTGTGTCCATTTGAGAGAAGGAGTAGCTTCTTAGAAGTCGTTGTTTTGCTTGTTGCCTTTCAGAGTCCTTAGTATAAACAGGAGAAGGACTTAGGCTTAGGCTTTGAGTGTCCTGAGTTTGTGATTGAAGCACAGTAGGCCAACATAGCTTCGTACAGTGATGTAACAGGTGTAATAGTTGTGTGCTGAGAAAACGTTGATTGTGCATCGGTAGAATAAGGGGTTGTTTTCCTTTCCACAAACCCCAACTCACCGCAATATAACATTTTTTTTTTTTTTATATGTTCTACTTCCCACCACCTCATGGTGTTCCAGTGCTATACCACTCCCCTCAGCCTCTCCATCTCTCCATCAGTCTGAAGCAAGGGCCTGACAGGGGCTCTGATCCTTCAACACTGTTTCGATCACAGACAGCCTCCTATAGAAGAACCCAGAAACAGACATCTGGCAGATGAAAGAGCCTAATTACTGCTATGGAAAGCGTGGACAGCTTGATTGGCAAATCAGGGATAACAAGCGCTCAGACAGGGAGGTTTCGGCGAGGCTCTGAATCACATAGCTTCCGGAGAGGGAGAAAAACAGCTGAGTAATTTGGACTTGGGTTCTGCCAGTCTGAGAGGGTCAATATGGGCCATTAGCATCTGTCATCCCTGTGTTGAAGGGACGACGGCTAATCATTCTCTATTCTGTGTGTGTGTGTGTGTGTGTGTATGTGTGCAAGAGAGATGGAAAGGACAAGTGTGTGCGTGTGGGAGTGTCTTGGAAATATGTCAGTGTGAATATCAACAACATGCCACGTTACACATCGGGGTGATAGATCATATTAATAAATCGATAATCTGCAACATCTGCCTGAATTGTTACTTCAGCTTTATCTACGACTCTGGACATTGTTTTGAGAGTTAGTTTAGGAGGATGCCCTGTAAATATATTGGTCCTTGTTATAGATTTTAAGGATGTGCTATGTACGGGCCGTTTTAAACATCCACCATTGCACCCTTGTCACAGCTCAATAGTGCAGAGTGTGGGGTGTTGTTTGTGTGTGTGAGTATGTGTGTGTGTGAGATCTGCAGGTTTTCTGAGGAGGTTCTGTATACATGCTTAAAATCAACATGCACCCCACCTGATACCATCATTCAAGCTACATGTTGGCCATTTCTCTCCCTAAGAGCCAGTTGCAGTATCAGATTTACAAACACAAACACCTGCATGCAAATACACCAGGGCAGGCTATGGTGGGGCAGCGCAATAGAAGGCAGGCACAAACAGAAGGTTGAAAAAACTTCATGAAAAAACTTAAAATGTCCAGTAAGCAGGTTATAATATGTAACTCAGGTAATTTCATCTTCTGTCTTCCTTCACTAGAAAATGTCTTAGTCATTAAGGTACTTTCCTTTGTAGTTGATATTTTCAAAGACTGTTTGCCCAGCTCCTTCCAGCCATGTCCTCTACTTCCCCTCTGCTCCCCCTCTGCTCCCCCTCTGCTCCCCCTCTGCTCCCCCTCTGCTCCCCCTCTGCTCCTCCTCTGCTCCCCCATGCTCCCCCTCTGCCCCCCACCCTTGCTCCCCATCTGCTCCCCTCTGCTCCACCTCTGCTCCCCTCTGCTTGATTCAGTTTGTGTTTAGAGTGTGGTCAGAATAGTCATGGGGCTGGTTAATGCCGACTCCCTTTTTTTTTATCTCTCTGTCCAGGGGGATAATTCCTATGTGAAAGACCGTTGGTGTATGTTCGATGGCTTCATGGTGTTCTTCCTCTGGGTGTCCCTAGTGCTACAGGTACTGTCACCTTGAATACCTCTATAGTGGTACAGGTAATGGCCGGGTTTCCCAGATTCGTTAAGAAGCTCTTAACGCTAAGAGCTTCTTAAGAGCGTTCTAAGAACGCTCTAGAACGCTCTTAGAACGCTCCTAAGAAGCTCTTAGCGTTAAGAGCTTCTTAACGAATCTGGGAAACCCGGCCAATGTCACATTTACTACCCCACTAGTGCTATGTTGACTGTCACAGCTACAACCTCACCAGTACTAGCAGTACTGTCACATCCTCACTGGTGTTACAGGTTCTACTACAGTACCAGGGGTGCCTCTGTCAGTACTACGTCAACCGCTGCTTGTTCAGTTGGGTCCAGAGAGTGTTGGAACTTGGATAGTTCATCTGAGTTTCTATATTCTGGCCAACCCCCATCCCCTCCCCCCCCACCCCACCCCCTTGCAGGTGTTTGAGATAGCAGATCTGGTGGACCAGATGTCTCCCTGGGGAATGCTCAGAATCCCCAGAGCCCTTATCATGATCCGGGCTTTCCGAATCTATTTCCGCTTTGAACTTCCGCGCTCGCGCATCACCAACATCCTCAAGTACGTAAGAGGTTCCATAGTTCAGTCAGGATGGGATCGAAGCTAGGACCAACCTCTGTTGTCTCCCTCCTGTCCCAAGGCGCTCGGGGGAACAGATCTGGAGTGTGACCATCTTCCTGCTCTTCTTCCTCCTCCTCTACGGAATTCTGGGAGTACAGATGTTTGGAACGTTCAACCACCACTGCGTCACCAACGACACCGAGAAAGGGTGAGAGCCAACCGTTTGATCGTGAATCACAAAACCGTCCAAACCAAACATTTCCGAGGCTCATCAGTGCATTTTCTGATTTGATGGCATTGTTATGATTTCTAGTTTGAAACTGTTGCAGATGAGTGTCTATGATCCAGGCCTGTTGCATCACTATACAAACATGCTGGATGTTCTCATACTGTGACCAAAAATGAGAGTTATTATTCCAGCTGTAGGTTTTACTGCCTCATAAAGATTTATCTGGGTGTAAATTTTTTTGCCAATTCAACACTGAATTCTGGGAAATTGGCACCATGAGTAAAACAAAAATGTGCTATTACCGGTATATTTGTTAAATACAGTACATTGTTAAATAAACATGGGTGGATACTAATTGTCCATTCAAGTTCACACACAAGCACATAGACCTTTCCTTTAGTTTGTGTGGGTGGGTGTCTTTGCAGAAGAGTTTAATATTTGGATGTGGAATATGAGTGCGCCGTGAGGAGAGAGAGAGAGACAGGCCCGGAGGGAAAGATGGTGAGCAGAGGAGCGTCCATCGCCATCACGGAGATGAGATCTGCCGCCGGCAAGAGTTCTAATCATAATAATGAACATTTCCTTCATTGTTTGGGCTTGATGCTTAAACTCATTCCTGTCCAATCTGCCCTCAATCTTTCCGTATCTGCCCCCACCCCACAGCCTGCCCCCAGGGGCACCAGCGGATCTTACTGGCTAGTCTAGAACCAAATCCTGATTAGAGCAGAGTGGCTGGTCCGTTTGTGATTTGTTGATTATTAGGCTCTGGTCTCCAAATCCCCCTGATGTGTGTGTGTGTGTGTGTGTGTGTGTGTTTGAGGTTGGTTTTCAGGCATATGTCATATCAGGGTTGTTGATCTTTAACAGCCACATGCCCTTGGCACAAAGTCACACAGCCCCAGGCCATTCTTTCTCTCTCTCACACATACACACCCACCCACACACACACACACATGCACGGAGGGGGGGGGGGATTTGATTCAGATGGAGACTGACAGAGAGAGAGAGGGAATTTTAAATGCTGAGGTGTTGGTAGTTATATATTGGATGAAAAGGCTTTTGGATTTGTGAACAAAATGGGGTCGTCACCTTTTTCCCCCCTCACATGTCATAGATAATTCCTGTTGACCTTGCCAATCTCTAAAAGCCATACGGAGAAAGACCCACCTGTGAATCCCATTAAATTCCCATTTCCAGCGACTAGGACAGGACGTGGCTCTCTTCTCTTCAACCTGCCAGACCTCGGATTCTAGATTGGGAATGTGTGGCACAGATTGGAATGGACACGGAATGCAAACTAATCACCATCCCTTCTCCCGCACTTGTTTTTCAGTGTGACTCCTCAAACATTGCGTCCAAGGGCCCTCGGCTCGCTCTCTTCTTTTGTCACTTGATCTATCATCTGTGTGTTGCGTGGGGAGGTGGTGGCTCAGATAACACACTGTGGTATTAGCTATTATTCTCCCTGGCGCAATTATCTGGATCAGGATTCAACACTGCGTGTGTGATTGCCCTTTGTGATACTGCAATAAATGAACTCTGAATGTGGTGGGGGCCTTGATAAACAGCCTGGATGGATGTCTGGCTGGCCAATTTTTGAAGACATTACTTTTCATTAGCGACATTAAGCCGCCCCTGGACTAACACCTGCGGCTAGAAGACCTGGGGAGGACAGAAGGGGGGTGGAGGAGGGGTGAGGGGTTTGTGTCGCCAAAAAACGTGTAATAGCCTTTTATTTTCATGGCTCATCTTTCAGGTTGTGTAAAACACATACATAAATCATTTCGAGGGTTAACGACCGACTGTCGTTGATCTAGCGTAATAACCTGTGTTGCGACATGCCTGTCTGCTACAAAAATGTTTGTTTCACGCGTGTGTATAATGTCGGTTTGTGTTTGGTGTGTGTGTGAATGTGTGTGTGAGATCAGGAACGTGACGTGGAACAGCCTGGCTATCCCAGACACCCACTGCTCCCCGGACGGTGAAGGATACCAGTGTCCTCTGGCTTTCAAGTGTATGGACCTGGAGGAGCTGGGTCTGAGCAGGCAGGAGCTGGGATACAGTGGCTTCAATGAGCTGGGTAGGCACGCGCACATACCCACACACACACTCACCCACACACACACACACACACACACCTCAGCACACACACATGCACACACATATGCACATACACACACTTACACACACACATGCATACTCACTCACTCACACACACACACACAAACACACACACACACACACACACACACACACACACACACACACACACACACACACACACACACACACACACACACACAAGCACTACAGCTTTTACTAATTGTGTTATTTCGGCTCCATTGTCCTCTTGTATTGCCCTGGCCATTTCCTGTGTTTCCAACAAAGCACATGGGTACAGAATGGCTTGTATGGATAGAGAGCCTCCATAACAACTACCACCCTGCTGGGGAGATGGAGGCTGGGGGGAGCTCTGGGAAACCAGCATATATGATGGCCTTATTGCTGTGGGCCTCCAGGGCAGGCAGTAGGAAGCAGGCAGCAAGTAGCTGGCAGTAGGAAGCAGGCAGCAAGCAGCAGGCAGTAATCAATAGGAAATCAGGCAGTAAGCAGTAGGAAGCAGGCAGTAGGAAACAGGCAAGCAGCAGATAGTAGGAAGCAGGCAGTAAGCAGTAGGAAGCAGGAGAAGAAAGTTAGGAAGCAGGCAGTAGGAAGTAGTATGTAAGCACCAAATCAGAGGAAGCAGCCAGTAAGTAGCTGGCTGTAGGATGCTGTCAGTAAACAGCAGGCAGTGAGCATCTGGCAGTAAGCTGCAGCAGGAAGAATCAGGCAGTAAACAGCAGGATTCAGGCAGTTAGCAGCAGACAGGAAGAAACAGGCAGTTAGCAGCAGGCAGTAGGACGCAGGGAGCAGACAGCAGGATCCCGGCTGCTGTGTTGCTAAGCGGTTCGAGCTGCTCTCTTATCAGCTCAGCGAGGCCCAAATCCACTGTCAGGACACAATACACTCTAGGCACTAATCTCTAAATTATGGAGAGAGAGAGAGAGAGAGAGAGAGAGAGAGAGAGAGAGAGAGAGAGAGAGAAAAAGAGAGAAAGTAAGACAGAGAGACAGAGAGAGAGAGAGAGAGAGAGAGAGAGAGAGAGAGAGAGAGAGAGAGAGAGAGAGAGAGAGAGAGAGAGAGAGAGAGAGAGAAGGAGCCTGTTGTTTGATTAACGAGAAAAGAGATGGTAGACGAGAGTTTGGATTTGGGTGGGGGGCCATAGATGGGGGAGGGAGGAGTGAACTGTGTGAAAGGAAAGGTAACATTTGTGGGTATGAAAGGAGACAAAAAAGAGATTAACTCGGACACTGGTGTGTGTGTATGTTCAGGTGTTTCCTTGCGGGCTATTTCATAAGGGTAACGCCTCCTACTGCTGCTACAAACAGCGCAAAAAGTCCCCCCATCCACCAATCAGGCTAGTGATAGAGAAAGCTAGTGTTTTTTCAAAAGGATCTCTCCAAATGGGATCTAAAGCATCTCGATGGTCATTTGAGAGCGCTTCAGACCATTGGAGTGGTCCTCCTCAATGAATCTGAAGCAAAGCAGACAGATAGTAAAACAGCAGCACTGTGTCCACTGCTGCTTGATCAGTGGTCAGTTGAAGACGCTTTTCAAGTTTTAATATTATTTAACGTGTTACTTTCGCTTTTTTCCAAAACTACTCATAAGGGACATTTGGAACCCTGCAAACTCTAGATCTGCAATCAAATGCTTCGGCCACTGTGCCATACATATTCCTGTTATCCTCCGAGCTTAACCCAGGCATACACACACCTCGGTGATAGAGCAGGACGTCGAGTCCACGCCGTTGTTTATGTCTGCCTTCCTGTCTTATCCGTGTGTGATCCTCCCCCCTTCCACCCTTCCACCCTCCAGGAACCAGCATTTTCACGGTGTACGAGGCGGCGTCCCAGGAGGGATGGGTGTTCCTCATGTACCGAGCCATTGACAGCTTCCCCCGCTGGCGTTCTTATTTCTACTTCATCACCCTCATCTTCTTCCTGGCATGGCTCGTCAAGGTAGCTGACTTCACCTATACTAGAGCTGTCTACCTGGTCAGATCTATACCATAGCTGTCTACCCGAACATATCTGTATTGTAGCTGTCTACCTGGTCGGATTTATACGGTAGCTGAGTACCTGGTCAGATCCTGTACAGTAGCTATGTAACTAGCATTATTTATGAGAGACTGATGGTCACGTAGTGGAACATCTAACATCTTTCAATATCTTTCATCTTTCAATACTTTCCCCCTACCTCTCTCTCCCTCTACCTGCCCCCCCTCCTCTCCCTCTCTCTCTCTGTCTGTCTGTCTGTCTGTCTGTCTGTCTGTCTGCCTGCCTCTCTCTCTCTCTCTCTCTCTCTCTCTCTCTCTCTCAGAATGTCTTCATAGCTGTCATCATTGAGACATTTGCTGAGATCAGGGTTCAGTTCCAGCAGATGTGGGGGTCGAGAAGCAGCACCACCTCTACTGCTACTACACAGGTACAGTTCACTCGCACACTGTGACACAAGTTTACTTCCACTGCCTGGAACTCAGGCTCTCTTTCATAAAGATGCTACAGAACAAGTACAATTCCAGCTAGGAATGCTGTCTGCACAACAGGGAGGGATTTGAATCACAGCCATTTGAATGGATTTAGTACTGAATATCTGTTGCCCTTCCCCTAGGCTTATGCTATTCAGCCGCCTTTTGCATAGTGTTTTAAAATGCTTATTTAATGTCACAATGGTTCTCATCTCAACCAGAATATCATTATATCTGCCAAGATAATGATGATTAATTATGCAAATGTATGTATGAAGGTGAGGGGGGCCTATAATATGGAGCTTGGCTTAGTGTATCCTGTCTGATCTGCCTTTTTATAGCTTGTAGTGAAATAGTTGTTTGTGTGATGGTGAAAAGGAGAGAAGATTGGACACTAGGTGTTACTCGGTTCATGATGTACAGTTATGCAGTGTGTGTATACTGTAATTGCTGTTACTGGTGTAGGGGTGGATCTGGTGCCTCTACAAATGACCCAACATTTTTTTTTTTACATAATTATTAAAATACATGGATTGATTGTAAATGGATTGCTTTCCTTATTTGTGTTTTTGTATTTATCTTCAGCATTGTTGTAACACTGAATTACGACTGGATCGAATAACGTACCCGCTGAAACATTAAGAAATCGTTTCGGTGAAATTATCAGATTTTCTGTCTGGATCACAGCCTCTGAGTGTGAAAAGGAAAATAATTGAATGATGGAGTCTGTTGATGTGTGTGTGTGTGAGTGTGTGTGTGTCCCTAGGTCTGGCAGAGACTATACAGCAGTACGCCTGCGTTCACTCGTCTTCACACTCACACAGTGGCATGGAGTGGAGTGGAGTGGCGTGGAGCCTGAGGAGTTGGCACAGAGCACAGCTGGCAGACTGAGAGAGGCTAACACTGAGACTGGGAGGCCCTGGGCCCTTTGCTCCCTTTAGGACTCTGAACCAGGGGACCAGTCTGAGACAAGACTGAGAGGGAAGGGAGAGAGGGAAGCTGAGAAGTGAGGAAGAGAACACGAGAGAAGGAGACCCGAGAGTTTGAGGTGGGATGGGGAGGAAGAGGACAAGGGAAAATGGGGAGAAACAGAACATGAGAACGATAGAATGGGACTGTTTTTCCTGATTGGAATGTGTGTGCCAGATTCAGCAGACAGAGCCACAGCAGGTGTTGGGTTCACCCAGGTCAATCATCAACACCTGAACCCATCACCCATATGAGAAGACTTGTCAGGGTGGTAAAGGTTCCCCTGACTACATAGGTTTCTTTCTTTAGACATCGCTGAAAAATGTGTCAGTGGAAATAAGGTGTTTGTTAGAGAAGCCCATTGCCTTCCTCTGCAGCCGAGATGAATGCGTTCTGTATCTGTAATGGGGTTTTGCTCAGCGGACAGAGACGGAAGCTTTCTTGTGGCTCATTTTATTCTCTAAGAGATAACACATCTTAGAAGGTAAAAGAAAAAAACTAAGGAAAACAGTGACTTCTGAACCTTTGAGCACAGGAGGAAAGATAGGGAAAATAAACATTTTTCTAGTTTTCACAAGAACACAAGAAGAGTATAATGCACTTAATTTCCAGATACAGTATGAGAACTGCCTTGTAGCATGTTGCATGTGGAATTTATTTTGTAAGAGCTAGGTGTTGATATTTCCTTTCTCTTGTATGAAGAAATTGTTTATATTCGGGCCGATGCCCCTAGCACTGAAGCAGTGTTACGACCTTGAAAACAATTAGGCTTTTCTGTCGCTATCAAATTTAATTATAATCACATTGTCACGCCCCAATCTTTTATTTAGAGGGAAAAAGCAATTAGCTGAAGCGTTGCAGCGAGCTGTCAGTCACGGGGCTTGAACACTGCTTCTTCTGATCAGGAGTAGATCCTGGGGGATGCAACAGTCTCCTGTCACACACACACACACACCCACCCCTCCCCACACACACACACTAACAAAGACACACACACAGTCAGTTACTACAGTAGTCCCTGTGGAGGAAGCCTTTGAAAACACTTTGATCTCACAAACGTGAACAGATCTCAGCACCCGAATTCCTACAGTACCAGGAACCAAAAAGTGTTTTTTTTCCAAGAGGCTGACCTATTGTAAGAACCCTTCAGGGCAAGTCTGTGTACCAAGGTGACTGTCTGGGCAGATCAGACCCTGGGACCACAAACTACTGAGTACAAAAAAGAAATGGCAAAGGCCATTCATGTACAGTAATGATATTCCAGTAACCTTTTTGTCTGTTACAGTTTATGGCATAACCTTGTTTAATTTATTTAATAAAACAATTCAGGGCATTTGTCTGGTGTTCTAAAAGTTAAACATGGGGTTGGAGCTAATTAGAAAACTGGCAAATGTCAGTTATTATGTTCATGTTTATAAGGTATTCAGAATAATAGACTCAACTCTTGTTAACCTTTTAGTTAGTAGATAAGATACATGAAAAGTTGTTTAGTTGGCTGTTTTACTGGAGAACATTCCTAGCTGATTTCACAATGGGAGGTTGGCATTCAAGTAGATGAGTAAACCGTGCTGAGTATTGGGGTTGATTGAAAGGTTGGAAAACAAACTCAATCAAACTCAATTGATTTTACTTTTTTATTTTTATTTTTGAGTTTGTTTTATGTGTTCAGTTATGGTTGTATCAAGCTTCCCAAGAAAAGATATTCAAGAGACCACCATAATCGATACCCGAACAGTGTGTTCTTTTGAGGCTTTTCACAAACCAAAACTTACCACATAAAATGTTGCACTGTTTATTACTCCTATAATATATTTTAAAAATGTATTTCCAAAAAACAATAGGATTTTAGCCAAAGGATACAGTTAGCGATTAAGCACTAACTGTCAAAGGTGGAGCAAGGCAAGAAGCCTCCAATCTATCAGTTGAAATTTGTAATCGATCGATGATTGCATCAAATTGCATGAACCAAGGAGGGAGCCCCAGGTAAGAGCGTGTAGCACTAAGTCTAAGGCCTGGGCTCTTTTTTACTGTCTCGCTCTCCAGCTGTCTATAAAAATAGGCTAAAAAGGCCAAAAAATACATCTTAAAACAAACTTCAGTTCAAACTAGTTCACATATACAATTTAGCTAGCTAATCAGTAGGCTAGTACATATTAGCTTGCTGGCTTTCCATTTTCTTTCACCAAAGTGATGGCAAAACATTTACGGTAGTAAAAATAGGAATTTTATCGACTAACAAATCAGACAACAAGCCACAAATGTAATTCTGCAGTAGCTGTCCTTGTCAGTAAGTGAGTGATTTACAGCTATGAGTTCATATAATTCCATTCATCATCATGATTATTCTAGCATCGTAAGCAAATTACTTAGGTCTATGAAGGGTCATTTAGAATTAGGTCTATGTCAAATAAACTTTCTAACTAAATGCTGCAGTGGTAATTACCCTACATTACCCACAATGATATCACAGATATCCCTACTGAGTTAACTGTAGGGCTTAGTGTGCAAACATAGAGCTAGGCAGAATACTGAATATTTAAAGGGATACAGCTAGTAATAGTTATAACTATTACATTTAATATTATTAAATATATATTTTTTTTTACATATGTGTTTATTATTATTATTATCCCTGGGGGTTATACAATGTGAGTTGACTTTGACGATGGCTTTGTGATTTGTGAACATATCAACAATAGTTTTGTGGGATTAAGTTCCAACCAAACCATAGCTAAAAGCCACATCCATAATACATGCACTGCACTACTTCTCAAATACATATCACAAAAATTCTATAATAAAACACACATAATTACATTTTGCCTACATTTTGTCACAGAATGTTGCAATGGGGCCTAACATTGTATCATTATGACAGTAAATTCCATTATCCATGTTCTGTTCATCTGCTGCCAAACTGTTTCTGGCCCTGCATGTGTTGTTGGTTTGCCACAGAGCAGCATTGTGGAACTGTTGAACACACACAGTAACAGTCAGTCAGGCATCAGTAACACCAGATCTACAGACTAGCTCTGATAACCTGGTACAGCTACAGGCTAGTTCAGACAACAATCTGGGTGCATGTTTCATGTTTCACAAGGAATAGTCCATGCCTTCTGGTTGGTCAAAGTTAGTAACCCTTGTCTTTGTTAATGTCTAAATTTAAACTGTCATAACGACTTGTGTTGGAAGCATGTACATCCACTTCCTGATAATGAACATGACAACTATTCTTCTTGAATGTTGGACTTGGTGACTTTGTCTGTGGTCACAGATGCATTATGAAGGCCCTGTCCGAAGGGTGTATCTACCCAAGTTATACCCACCGTGTGTGATGAGGGTTCCTTGTGGTGTGTGTGTGTACACGTGTAGTCTCTCACATCCTTCACATCCTGTCTCTGTGTCGCAGATGTTCCACGAGGATGCGGCTGGAGGATGGCAGCTTGTAGCTGTGGACGTCAACAAACCCCATGGCCGTGCGCCTGCATGCCTCCAGGTACACACACACACACACACACACACGCACACACACACACAAAGGTGTTACAATGCAAATTCGGGGCAAGTGAGAGATATGCCCTGGGATTTGAGAACAATCAAAATAACCATAACGCACAGTATACTGACAAACTGACAAACAAAACAAAGATTGTTCATTATAATGCGAAGTGACAGAATGCATAATCTCATTGTGTCTGTGCAATACTATAATAACATATTATATGTTAATACTATAACACACACACACCCCTCCTTTTGTCCACATGTTACCGTGACTTTGAGTGTCAAATGACTTCATCCGCCGAGCACAGACACAGAGCCCTTGTGTCTTATGTGCAGAGCACCTCCAATGACATATGAGATGTAAATGACATCTGAACGACGGGGCTGTAGTGCTGGCTCCTGGTCGGAGGAGGGATATAAATGGTCGAGCTTTAAAGATAAGCTGAAAGCAGCAGGCGGTGTGTACAGCTGTCCCAATGTTGATAGGACTGTGAAGTAAAAGACCAAGCTCTCCCTGTGGGAGGGAGGGATGGAGGGAGAGAGAGAGAGAGCACATCATTAAGTCTCTATTATTCCCAGCAAAGTGTGTGCCCCTGGGCTTCATCAGTTGGAGCTAGGGGATAGAGATAACCAATGGGATGTCAGGGGACTGGCCTCCAAGGGAGTTTACTCACAATGACATTATCACTCTCCTCATGAAGAAAAAATAAAATAATAAAGACTCAAATATTGACACTTTGAATGTCATATTTGTTGATTGAAAACAGAAACACTGACATCTCTGTAAGTAATACGTCACCAGAAAACATGGTATTTTTAGCTTCTGATAAGGAATTAGTCTTTTAAACTTTTTGCCTATATTGTGAAAGCTGATTTTTTTGTTTAGTATAATAAAGATATACACCTTCATGAGAATTGAGTAAAGAGAAGCTCCTTATAAGAATCATTTTCTTCTAAATAAATGAAAACTTTGTGCCTGGCTGCATTTCAAGGCTACACCCACAACAGTGAAATAATTATGATTTAATCACATAATTTGTACTGCTTTAGTGTTTGCACATATATTAATTAAGTACAGACTATTGATTTAATTATTTATCATATCACATTGATCTTGCTTTCATCTCTGTAGTGGTCCAAATTAATATCCCCTTGAAAAAGACTTTGTGACGCAGTCTGGAGGCCACAAAACAAATGGTGGATTGTGTGAGTGAGGTTTTCAGTGCCACATCAACCAATGATGTGTCATCCTTTAACTTGCTCAGACCAAGGAAAACACACACACAAGACAGAGAGGTGGTCAGCTCTTCCTCCGGGTCCACCACTCTCTCCTTTAGCCTGTCCTGTAATTGAAGGCCATCTTATTTCCCTGATGTCAGCTTCTTGACTGTTAAGCCTCTCCCATGAAAGCTGAAATGTCTACTCCCTGAAGATCTAGATTGGGCAAAGAGAGCAGAGAGAGACAAGAAAGACAAACAGAAAGCAGTGTGCGTGCCTGTGCAGGATATTAAGTGTGGGTGGACTTTTGCAGGCTATAGATGATTTTAAATGTTTAGGTTTGGCAGGTGGGCACCTCAGAAGGACAGACCAGTGTAGTCCAAGCAGGCAATCTCAGTTGAAATGAGTGCTCTTCTATTGATATATCTTGATTATTTAACATGTTGGTGACCTAACAGATTAGAGAATAGATTATTATTGGTATAGCACAGATTAAGCAGCCAATGTACCCACAGATTATTATACATTTACATCCATGGTACCATCCAGAGCTCCTAGATATGCCTAGTAACTCATTAACTAGAGAGGGTACCATTTCTGGGGAAATTGTGGGGTGTGCTTGCATCAGTGGAAGAGGGGTCCGATCCTAATTGGCTATATTTTCCTGGTATTCCGTCCTTAAGTGCAACCAGTAGGCCCAGGCTATCCACCCTACATTTTTCTATAGGCTATCCATATTTTATTGTAAAGAAACTGTTAGGCTATCTTTTGTTCTTGTAATATCTAAAATTGTCCATTCCCACCTATTCAACCCAAGCTCTACGTACACATTTTTAACTCTCTACTGCTCTGGCATTTCAATAGGCTACTTGTAAGTCAGACTTGAAGTTGGTTAGCCCTGCCTGGCCGTAAATCCTGCGTTCTATTTAGCTTTCTCCGTGGAATCTTCCATCGCAGTCAGTTACCTCGACAGAAACAATATTTTTTTATTGTTGTCATAATCCACTCCCCTCCCCAGTCTTTTACGGGGTGATCTGTAAGATGTAAGCACTAAATATTGGTGATTTGATTGTAAATTAGAGAAAGTTTGTTTACCATCTAGGGTAGACTTGACTACCGTATAGTCGCTTCTATCACACTAACTCTATCTAGGGCTGGACGATATAAACAATGTGATATCTCGATATTGTCCAAATCTTACGATATTCGATATAGATCTCGATATGTTTGCATTTGCATTTAAATAATAATAAAAAATAAAAAATACATTATTTTGCCTCCATTAGAAAACAACAAAAACAATTTAGATAGAACAGCTATTGTTACAAAGTACAAAATGTGTAGTGCAAATTTAAGCAGTTGCCATAACATGGTACTTGCAACTTGACAAAGTGGACCTCATATGGAACAATTCATGCGGAGGTCCTTATGTGACAGGACAAAAACAGAGCAAAAGAGAGTGCCTGTGTGCGTGCAATTTTTAGTTTGTGCACATGCTCTTTGTGAGCATGTGCACGAACGATGTCTGTGTGTGTTTGTGTGTGTCTGTGTGTGTCTGTTTGTTTGTGTGAACACAGCCAGAAGGTGATCTTAAAACATAAGCAACAGGACCAGCATTTTTTTTTAAATAATAATAATAATATTCAATATTCACGATATTTTCAAATTTTACATCGTAGTCAAAATTATTGCAATATTATCGCTAATATTCAATATATCGCCCAGCCCTACCTCTATCATAGAGTCTATGAGGTCCTCGTATCTCTGGCCGGGTAAGTAGAGCTTGTGAGACTGCTAACTGCTAGAAGAACGAAGGGGAGCCCACTTGTCTAGCAGATTAAGACATATTTGTAGGTACCATTGAAAAGTACCCTCAACTTCCCTAGACTTTAAGCTACGGTTCGTAGGTACCTACCGAAACCTCAACTTCACTAGACTTTTAGCTACAGTACTAATGCTGAGGGCTCGCTGATATTGCTGTCTGTCTAACTAGCAGGTTGTATCTATGGGTTGTTGCTAACGTGTGCTGACGTTGTGGCGTATAGGCTAGCACTGAAGTGACTAGCAAACTTGGTAGCATTCAAGGCACTTTTTGCCACAAAAACATGGTATTCTCCTAAACCATGCAACGGAACGTAAAATCAATTTTGAAACCGACACTGTCTATGTCGTGCAAAAAACGAGGGACGAGTGGGAAAATAAATAATAAATAAATACATACAGTAAATATGTGAGATAACATAGTGTGTGTCTTGCTGACACAAGCACACCCAATTAACCTATGTACGTCTTTATCATAAAGGTAAGGAGCTCTCTGAGGTTGACTGGCCAGCCCCGCTTTCTTCAATACTTTAGTCAGGTGTTGTTCATCCCACTCCTGGTATCTCTCAAAGGGTAGGACCACACAGAACAGAAGACAGCCGTAGTGGTTTGGAAGGTCCTGGATTTGTTTGTTCAGCTTGTGTTCCTCCTTTGGTGTCAGCGTGAGAATTATGATTCCAGGGTGGATGTCAGTAATGACATTTCATCCATTCGTTCTGCTCTTTGGTCGAGTTCCATTGAAGTGATGCCTTTGTGGGTTGCACGTGGTACAAGGGGGGGCTCGAGGACGGAGTTTGGTTTGAGCTTCTCTGAGCCTATGACGTCATTGACTATTCTACCACCAGTAACTTTAATGTTTAAACTTTCAAACTCCTGTCTAACTGTCCACACGTCTGTCTGTCTGTCTGTATGTCTGTCCCCAATGAGCAGCAGCAGGTGTAGATGGCAGGTAATTGGTCAGCCACCTGTTCCTGCTGGAAGACAGAAATAAACAGAAGGTTTGCCCTGCCCCTACTGAGCTGGTGGTAAAGCTTCACCACACTGGCTAATACCCCACCGTCTAGACCCTTAACCAAGCCAAGCCACAACCTGATCAGACAAGACTAGGTCAATCCAGCCCAGCCCTGCTCTCTCTATCCTAGCCTTGTCTAGCCTACATCAGAACACAAGAATCACTATCATAAACCCTCACCATATGCTCCAAGGCAGCCACCAAGAATAAGGGAAGCACAGTTCTATTGGAACACTGCACATCCGTAGTTATCCCGCTGGTGTGGATGGTGTGGGGTGTTTTTGTTGTATTTTCTGTAGCATGTTTCCATATTGGAGGACCACTAGACCTCAATGTCGTGGTTAGTAGAATATTCAACAGAGAGGAGAGGACCCTTTCCAAACCATAGATTACCAGAGGCTAATTAGTCTTGATGTCTTCTCCCTCAGGCCTCATACAGACTAACCATAATACTAATCAGTCCCTAGGGTTCTCTAGACCCATTATCCCCAGCTGTTCACTGCCCTCTCTCTGCACTGGAGGCTAGACAACATGAACCACATTAGGAAATGTCTTCTTCATCAACATTTTGTCGGAACAATTTGACTTGATAAGGGAGCTCCTCAATCTGCACATAAATGTAAACTTTCCACACTAATCTTGCTACAGAGTCTAAAATTCAAATGCATTCAACGAACCAGCTAACCCCTCTAACCAGGCTAGTGCCCCACCTTTGTAAACTCTGGACCGGAGGGGAATAATTTAGCTATTTTCTATTATCAACAAGATTCCTCCATTAAAGTAAAGAAAATAAAACATGGCAGGATAGTCCATCACCAGCTCTCTCTCGCCTCCCATCCTTGAAGCGTCTTCTTCACTTCATACTGTACATTTCTTCTTCTCTCTGTCATTCAATATGTATGATGGACAAGTTTCGATCATTCTCTTCCCTCGCTTTTAGCTTGCTATTCTCGTGGACATAAACTCAGATATAAGTGGAACAGTTACAGAAGGCTCTGTATTATGACGGTTCCTGTGTGAAGATTCACACCTACCAACTATGCCAGCTCTAGTGCCGTGCTTGGTGCTGTTTGCCAGTTTCAAGTGTTTATCCCCATTGGCATAAATGTGGGAACAGACAAAGCGCGGCCTATGAAGCTGGTCTGATTGACTGACAGGATCACCTGGGAGATGGAGGATGACAATCCTGGATGCACGCATTGGCCCACTCTGCTCCTTCTAGAAGGGTTGAAACTGCTACGTAGCGTGGAGGGGTAAAAGAAAGGACAGAGGGGAGAGGACTATCTGCTTTGATTGTGTTGTGTTGAAATTGTGATTCAATTAAATTGTTTGACCAGACCATTTTTGTTGACTGGTCTGTGTTCAAGTAAATATTTGTGTAAGCTGTTTACTACCTGTGACATGTTAAAGAAGGCTATGGAGGTGTTCTTTATTGTAATATCAGACAGAATAATGACAGGTTGCCGCATTTCTGCCAAACCCAACCCTAATTGTGTCAGAGGCAGCACCTGTCTCAACGTGTGCGTGTGACGGAATGACGGTTACTTGCATCAACACCTGGCATTTCAAAGGCACACGAGTCTCACATCTGACAAGTGAGGAAGAGGATTTATTTTCGAAAACGTGCCAAAAATGAAGATTCAAACGGCAAGAGAGCGCCATCTTGTCTCTCAATAAAGGCTGTGAAATGGATTCTGACATCCTGCACCCATATATGATACGCAAGTGCCATCAGCCTCCTCTGCTAAACTAGGCCACATCGCCGTGGGAACAGTGACAGTGTTGTTTCCTTAAGTGTCTCCTCTCTTTAGTCATACTGGGAGAGAAAACAGAAACAGACTGGAAGGAGTGGTGGCACAGAGGAGAGGAGGCTGTATCTCTGAGGTTGACTGATAGATTACCTTGTTCTCTAGACATTCATCGAACAGAATGCCAACAAACTGTTAGTCATAAAAAGTGAATGTGTCCTGCCACATGCACACACACACACACACACACATCCACTTCCACACGTACCCCCAGGAAGCTAAAATACCCCGGGGGGAGAACGTCTGGTAGCTGAAAATGTCAAAAGGCTTTGTCACGTCCAATCAGAGTCAGGGAGTGTGTGGATGTGTTTGTGTGTGTCCAGCCCCAGAGCAACAAGCGCTGGACCAGCATTGAAGGAGCCAGAAGCCTTTGAGACAACCTTTCCTCTATTACCTTGTCTTTTCATTCCTGCCCCTCCTCTGCCTATTGTCCTCCACAAATACATCTTCCCTTCGTGTTCCTCAGGTATCCATTTAATATCTGCCCCCCCCTCCACCTTTCTGTATTGATTTGAGAGACTTTGGAAGAGAAGTCTGAAAAAAAGTGTTTTTCTTGGTCTTCATCCTCGTAATCATCTGCAATCACGCCACAATAGTTTGTTTGTCTGAGGTTGACAGCAGTAGTTGTCTGTAGCCTGACAGTAGGTGTTCATGAAGTGGTTTACCCTGTGATGATTCAAGTCACCACAGAGGGTTCCAGCCCAGTGTGTTGTACTGTACCAGTTTGTAACCCAGTAGGCGTGTGTCTGGTGTGTGGGGGTCTTATCTCAGCTTCTCCAGAAGACTTCCCAGCTGGCCTCATCCCTGGGGTCCCAGTCTCTCTCTGCCTGATCTTTTCCAAGAGAAGTTCATGCCAGTGGAGATGTACAGGCTTCACTGGTGTTACTGAGACCGTGTTTTCCGAGTGCTGCCACAGTAGCAAGTTTTTAACAAGTTTATATTTTCTTGAGTGTGTGTGTGTGCGTGGGAGTGTGTCCGTACGAGCGTGTGAGTGGCAGTGGTCCCGATTCCCGAGGAGAGACGTTTTCTTTCAAAATTGGCACTCTTCATCTGTTTCTCAGATATTAATTTGCTTTTCTCTCTCGCTCTTCCTCTCTCTCTCTCTCTCTCTCTCTCTCTCTCTCTCTCTCTCTCTCTCTCTCTCTCTCTCTCTCTCTCTCTCTCTCTCTCTCTCTCTCTCTCTCTCTCGTTCTCTGCCTCTCTTTCTCCATTGATCTCTCTGAGTGTCTCTCATGCTGGGTGAGATGCCACCACCCACACACACAAGCTGTGCCTTCCCTCACACATATATCTGTGGCTTCCTTCAATCAAATATACTCTGTCATCTAACAAACAACATAACAGGCCTCCCATCTCCACCGCAAGAGATTGACATGTTTTGAAATCACACCAGTCTTGGGATTCCTATCTATAATAAAAAAACAGGACAGTGATACAGCAAAACTGCTTGACTCATTAGGTTGCGCATGTCACCTCCACATTCCTCTTGAGTCATGATGGTGTCCGGTCCGAGTTGTCCTTTCAGACATGCAATATGCGGTCTGCTCTCCTAGGAAATCTAACCGTACATCTTTCCACTTCCCCTCTTCTGTCTGGGAACACACTGATCAGAGCCTTCCATCTCTCTCTCTCCCCCCTGTCTCTCTCTTTCTCTCATTTCCTCTCTGACTCTCTCATGAAAGTTGTCGACTGTTGATTGTTCCCTGCCATGTTGCTACCGGCCCTCTTTGCCTGATGCCATCTCCAATGAGAATCAGTTTCTTCAGGCATTGCACTCCCCTATCTCCTTGGAATATTGATGTTATTGATATTGATTGTTGTCTGCCTGCCTGGCCGAGGAACCGCCCTTAAAACAGTGAGGCCCACGCAATCAGCGTCCACAGTAAAACAAACGTTGAGATATTCACTTGGTTGAGATGTGTGTTTCCACAGCAACTGATGCGCTCCTCGGTGTTCCACATGTTCATCCTGAGTATGGTTGCCGTGGACGTCATCGTTGCCGCTAGCAACTACTACAAGGGCGAGAACCATCGGCAAAAGTATGACGAGGTGTTCTACTTGGCTGAGGTATGCTTGTCCTATTTCTCAGGTCTCCTCTGGTCGTCCCTCTCCTTCTCTCCCTTTCTCCCTCACACCCATCTTGCTTCTCCATGATCCTTCCTCCTTTCTCCACCTTTCTGCTCAGTACTCCTCTGCCCGCCCATCCCATCATTTCTCATCCTTTCTCCCTTTGCCCCCTGGCTTACATCTTTTGACCTCCTCGGTTTCTCTCCCTCCTCCAATCGCCACCTTTCTTACCCCTTGCATGCCCCTCCCTTAACTCTATCACATCCCCTCTCTCACTGTCTCTCTTTCTTTCTCTCCCTCACCCACCCACACACTCACACACACGTACAAGCACACACACACACCTGTTCTCACACACTTATGCTCACACACACTCACTTACTGTCGCACATACACACAAGAACACACTCACACAAACATGCTCTGACACACTAACGCACACACTCTCACTGGCACACACTCACACCTGTCTGCCTGGCTCTGTCGATGCCATCAGTATGCAGCTGCTAGAGCAGGAACAAAGACAGGAAGAGTGCGTCTCCCTCCCTCCATCTCTGCCTCCCTCTCTGCCTCCCTCCCTGCCTCCCTCCCTCTCTGCCTCCCTCTCTCCCTCCCTCCCTCTCTCCCTCCCTCCCTCCCTCCCTCCCTGCCTCCCTCTCTCCCTCCCTCCCTGCCTCCCTCCCTCCCTCCCTCCCTGCCTCCCTCCCTCCCTCCCTCTCTGCCTCCCTCCCTCTCTGCCTCCCTCTCTGTCTCCCTCCCTCCATCTCTGCCTCTCTCCGTCCTACTCTTTCTCACAGCTGAATGGGGGAGATAAGAGCGGGGAGATACCACACACAGTATTCTCTCTCTTTGCTCGCTCTTTCCATATCTCTGTGCATCGATGGAATGACTTGTGGGTGCTGGTTGTGAAAGGAGAGGTGCAGAGGATGGTTGTTGATGGTTAGTGAAATGCAGGATACACGTGCTCACGCACACTTACACACACACACACACACACACACACACACACACACACACACACACACACACACACACACACACACACACACACACACACACACACACACACACAAAGTATTCTCACACTTTTCTCCATTAGTCATGTTTCCCTCTTTTCTTTTTATTAGCCTGAGGTCTGTCTGCTAAGCTACGTGCAGGATGAGATAGAGAAAAAACAAAAGAGAGTTTAGTAGGGTACTTGCAGTTACCTCAGAAGGAGACAGTCGCACATGTAGGTGAATGTGACATCACAGAGATAACCCCAGACCTGGTGGTGCACACTGCCACTGTTCCCAGATGGTGTTGTAACGTGTTGTGACCTCTGAACCCCCAGGTGGCATTCACCGTTCTGTTTGACCTGGAGGCCCTCCTGAAGATCTGGTGTCTGGGATTCACAGGCTACATCTCCTCCTCCCTGCACAAGTTTGAGGCTCTGCTAGTGGTGGGCACCACCCTGCACATCTACCCTGTTCTCTATCACTCCCAGTTCACCTACTTCCAGGTAGGCTGCATGTACACACACACACACTTGTTTGTTTTTCTAGCCCAACCATTTACTTCCATTCCAATTTGTGTTATCTTTAACCACTAACCCTAAACCTTAATGTAGTTCTAACACCATTTATAACACTACCTCTTGTGCTTACACACAAATTCCTTACTTTTCACACAATTTCTGAAACCTGACACTCAAACACCAGAACCACACCTCAATTCTGCAAAACCATATGCACATTTTGGGCCTTTGACTCAGTTTTCAATCTCATAAAACACTTTTTGCAAAACACAACACACAATTCTCCAGGTAACACACAAAATTCTAACGGGAAGTATCTTGATTTCCTTTTTCAAACACAACCAATCAAAATGCCACACTAATTAATCAGTGCCTTATACTAACTCCTCACATGTGCAAACACTCATTGCTTTACTCAACACCAACCAATCATGGCTTTAGAATAGGACTATAAATAGCCTAATTTGAGTCAATTTACGGTGGAGGGTATAATTTGAACCTTTACTGTTGAAAAGATAACAGGTATGTAACAATCTACTCTAATATACTCATGTTCTAATGTACACATAATAGCTGTTTCAGCACAACACACTGTATGCTATACACAAACAGATATTTTAGCACCCATGCATCCATTGACTGCAGTGCACTGCATGATTGGTCACAGTCTGGTGGATTGCTGTATCATACCGTGCAACAGTACAGTGACTGTAAGAAGAAATTCTGACAATATTGTAGAAAATAGTATATATTACTGGATGCTACAGCTCATGGCACACACATTCCGTAATCACCTTTTTCAAATTAGGTTTGGTTTATGTCCTACTACACTCTTTCTTTTGTACTGTGTAATACTGTATTCACAACCACAAATATTATAGTAAAAAAATAAGTTTGGTTTCAATCTTGTTTTCGTGTTTACCATGAATTTTTCATCATCTCTTCCATTTACTTTCAATCTTGTAAAGAAATATACAAAGGAGCTCATGAAAGAAGAGCTTTAGGTTTTGAATAACTGTGTGTATATGATATATCCAAAAATGTAATATAATGGCAAAAGTGTTTGCAACATGAGACAAATGTGTGCTTTTGAGACGTGTTGGTGATATTTTGATTGCATTGCTTCATTTTGCAAGTGAAGCGAGGCATTTTGCATTTTGTGTGTGCAATTGTTGGATTTGTGTGTTAAGTTTTGAAAAGAAGAACACAAGTAAAAAAAATGTGTGTAAGCATTTGAAAAAAAACGGTAAAATTATGGGGCCCTGTTTTTCACATTTCACTCTAATTGTGAGGACATTTGGTCCCCACAAGGGTACTTAAACAAGACCACACATACACTCACACATAGTTTGGAGTGGAAAACGGTATAAGTAGTGCGTAAACACGCAGACACAGACACACACACATACATTTAGCAGTGTAAATGAATTCAAAGCGATTGACTGATGATCTTGATTCCTCCAGAAATGCTCAACTCAGGGACGAACGCTGGTGCCTGTGAATGCGTTGAGGCCATATCTCAGCCTTGTTGGCCCTGTGACCATGCTTTGATGAATATAAATTGATCAATTAATCTCCCACCACCATTTTATTCAATCACTTGTTCTTCCACTCAACCCTAGCCTGACACAGAATGACTAACACTGATTAAACTAACTAAAACTAAAGCCAGAATAGTAACATTTCCTAGTTTAATTCATGTGTCTGTCTCCACTACTGAATCTATATATTTTTCTCTACTCCATACTATTGTTGAAGTTCTACTATTCTCCGTATAAGTATACTACTTTAGTTCTCAAGTCCTACAGTTCTCACTACTAATTCTACTGTTCGCAGACACGCCATATTCAGGTTCCCCTGTTCTCCATACCATACTAGATTCCCTGTTCTACAGAATATCATACTAGTTATCCTGTTCTGCATACCACTCTGCTGATAGTCCTGTCATCTATACTACATGAGATCTTACTAGTTAGATACTAGTTATCCTTTGCTCCATATTAGCTCTCCTAATGTGCTCGCTACTATACTGCGGTTAGCCTTTCTGCTTCACTAGATATCCTGCTCTAACTCTGCTGTTCTTCAGACTTTACTTCATAGTACTTTCTCCATAAATTATACTGTATCTATTACGTACTCCTACAGTTGTCTATTCCAGCAAAATATCCCACTACCTCTGCTCCATGTGTCCAAATGTGATTAATGTGATGTGTGTGCGTTCCCCGGACCTTCTTTCTCTAAACATAAACAGGTCTAATAATGTGTGCTGTTGTCGTGGTGCCACAGTGTGTGTGTGTGTGTGTGTGTGTGTGTGTGTGTGTGTGTGTGTGTGTGTGTGTGTGTGTGTGAATGACAGCTGTTGCGAGTGGCTGGCAGAATAAAACCAGCTTGTGTTGACAAGCCTCATTAAAGACTGAAACCTGTGGTGGTGTCACCTCCCCGTGCTCCACATTAGACAGGAACTCACCTCACGAGACCAAAGGTTGTAGGTTGAGGTCCCAACTTAGCTCCATTCAAGTCCTGCATTAGCGGGCAGTAGGTTCAAGTCCCCCATGAGTCGTGCATTGCAATATGCTTTGTCGTAGCAACAACCAGTGTTTACATCAGGAGTATCTTCTTATCGACCTCTTCTGATCTGCCCTCCAGGGCAGGAATTAAAGCTGGGGGAGTTTCACCGGGAAAGGTCAGCTTGGATGTATTGTCATCCTGTCTGGTCAAAATGCCACACACCTTCTCTCATACCCAAACACACACTTGGTACACACACACACGCACACAGATAGACACGCACACATTTCTAATCATGCCGTGTCGTTTCCTCTTGCTGAGTGTAGAATTACAAAGGTGGCATCGGGAACCAATCGCACGCTGACTTGTTCCACATGAGCGTAGGGCAGGTTACAGGGCTGGCACAAACAGGAGACACAACAGAACTCTTTCCCGTGTGATGAAACCAGAAGCACTGTTTTGTAGATCCATTTTGTGTCACAATGTCCATTCCCAATTTCCAGTCCACACCCAGTCCCCAACTTTAGACCTAGCCTTTAGGTCCAGACCCATCCTTCATATTTTTTTTATTAGGCTTGTGTTCCCCAGTCCGTACCATCAAACCTAAATATAGAAGTAAGTGAGACCGACAGCCTTACATTGATCAGGTCATTGCTCTTTATGCCTTTGACAGGGGCAGATTAAGCAGGTCTGTTTGATATTAGCCTCCACACTTCCCAGCAGGTGAGGAGATGTCCATTCATGCTGGGTTCCTCTGAGACCCTGAGGAGGGTGGAGGAGGAGGGGAGGATATGAGGATCAATAGTCGTTCTCCGCTCCGGATCAAAACCTGACCATGATGCATTGCCCTTCTTGGAGTGTTGTCACCAAAAGCAATTTGGTAAACGCTGCAATGACAAAGCAGCGCGGCTCAGTGTTATTACAGAAGGTGGAGATCAATGATCTCTCAGTCCACATCGATACCTGATCAGTGGCCTACTCTGGTCACTTTTACGCTTTTCTATATCCCCCAACACACGTGTATATTGAATTATTTATTTTTCCAGCTACAACTACATTTGGTCTTCATACAAGAGCAACAGATATTCCAATGTATGATTCCTGGATGAACACTGCTCCAAACTTCAGGAAACATTGGAACTGTTGGTTTGGTCTGGACTGTACTGTACTGTACGTGTACAGTGTGTGTACAGTATTCTGATCAGTCTCTAATAACCCCCTCCCCCCAGGTGCTGCGCGTAGTGCGTCTCATAAAGATCTCCCCTGCGCTGGAGGACTTTGTGTACAAGATCTTCGGTCCTGGGAAGAAGCTGGGCAGCCTGGTGGTGTTCACAGCCAGTCTGCTCATCGTCATGTCAGCCATCAGCCTGCAGATGTTCTGCTTCGTAGAGGAGCTAGACCGGTTCACCACCTTCCCCAGGGTAAGACCATAGAGGGATGGAAAGATGGATGGATAGAATGAATGAATGGATGGATGGGCAGATAGTTATTTTCGAGTAGAGGAACGGTGAATGGAGAAAAAAAGGCATGAATGAACAAACGAATGAAGGAATCGAAAAACGGACAACTTGGGCGGACGAAATGATGAATGAATTCAGGAATGATAGATGACCGTAAGTCCAGCAGAGAGAGAGAGAGAGACACCCAGGAAATGGATACTCGGTGATCACAGCCTCACCAAAAAACACACGCGTCCCCCGTCCCCCCCAAATGTCACGTGCGAGAAGTCTAATGTGTAGACAGATGCGGCCCCCTACGCCACCTCCTTTGATTTCTAAGTGCTCGTGAGCTTCTTTCCTTCTCATTAGCCACATCGTTTCATCCTTCGCGTTCCCCCCCACCCCCCGCCCCCCCGCCGCCGTCCCACTGATCCCGGCGCTGGGGGACTCTGGGATAGCGCTCCATAAACAGATGCAGCTCGTTTGCTGCTTACCGTCTCCCTTTTTTTTAGGCACGCAAACACACACCAGCACATCAGCATGCACACGCTCTGACACATACTACCCACGTTGGCGCGCATATACACACAGATGTTGATATATGAGAGGCCGTATAGGCCTTAATTCATACTTGATCTCACATACACGCCATGACCTCACATATATACCATTATACTCTCACATATATACCATTATACTCTCACGTATATACCATTATACTTTCACATATATACCATTATACTCTCACATATACACCATTATACTCTCACATATATACCATTATACTCTCACATATATACCATTATACTCTCACATATATACCATTATACTCTCACATATACACCATTATACTCTCACATATACACCATTATACTCTCACATATACATCATTATACTCTCACATATACACCATTATACTCTTGCACATAAACTGGCATACTCTCTTACACACACAAAAATACCGTCTTATATGCACCATCATACTAAAGTATGACAATATATGTAAGAGACAAATAGTATGTGTGAAACAGAATGTTACTATATGCAAGAGAATAACAGGATGTGTAAGAGAGAATACTTATCTATGTGAGAGAGAATACTTGTCTATGTGAGAGAGAATACTTGTTTATGTGAGAGAGAATACTTGTCTATGTGAGAGAGAATACTTGTCTATGTGAGAGAGAATACTTGTCTATGTGAGAGAGAATACTTGTCTATATGAGAGAGAATACTTGTCTATGTGAGAGAGAATACTTGTCTATGTGAGAGAGAATACTTGTCTATGTGAGAGAGAATACTTGTCTATATGAGAGAGAATACTTGTCTTTGTGAGAGAGTTTGATTGAAACGGAAGGCAGTTTGATTGAAAAGGAAGTAGTACTGAATTCTCAGTTCCTGATTGGCTTACACATGAAGAAGGATTTGGGGTAGATGTAGCTAACGCCCACCTTCCCTATCAAGACGAGACTGAGTGACATGACAAGATGGATTCATCAATAACATTTTGCATACTCCAAATCCTAAGGCGTCAGTCAGAAATGTTGTATCAAGGACGACAGCCATACGCGGGGGCTGTTTCTAACGCTAACGTTGACAATGAAATGCGCCGGCTCTTCAGACCTGGATCAGGTGCATCAAGGAGCGGCAGCAGCACTCTGTCAGGAGCTCGTCTTAATGCCAGCCAAGTGATGGCGCAATCCCAATATCAAACTCCGCAGTATTTCGGTTAAGACTCCTGACAGAGTGCTGCTGCCGCTCCGTGATGCACCTGATCCAGGTCTGAAGAGCCGGCGCATTTCATCGTTAGCGTTAGAAATAGCCACTGTGGATGGCTGTCGTCTTTGATTCCAACATTTCTGACAACGATTCAAGCAAATCCACTAAAAAACTCAAATGTAGAATTCCATAGTTGTTTAGGAAGCTATACCGACCCCCACTACTTGAGTCAAAAGTCCTAGATCAGTTTTTCAATTGATGAAACAAACTATCATTTAAATTAAAGCCAATGCCTGTGTGAATACCGTCCCGTGGCACTGGGGTTTTAACCGTTGACGTCTTTAATTAGCCGAGTGGTCTTTACACCCTTGGCTATTAACCTAAACTTCAATGACACAAACTGAACTTGATGTCAATCTGTTCACAACATTTTCCAGTTGGGACTTTTAAGATCCTATTTGAGTGTAGGCCCCTATGCCCGATGAGTGCCCGCACCCATTCACTGCAACGAAAGCTTCATGGATCCGACTCGGAATCTGAGTTTAGAGACGCTTGACAAAAAAAATTGTTTGGCGTGTGGTGCGTTTTGGAATTGTTAATGTGATGTGTTCCCATCGTATTTAAGTTTACAAAGAAGAGGTTTGTTAATGTGACTGTATACATATCTCACTCGTACTGGCTAATCAGCTAACATGTTAAAGTAGCCTAGTATACATCCAAAGTCGCTGTCGTGAAACTAGCCTCATTTTAACAAAAGGCTTCGAGGTCAAATTAAAAACACTATAATAGTGTATATGTGAGAGTATAATGGTATGTATGTGAGAGTATAATGGTAAATATGTGAGAGTATAATGGTATATATGTGAGAGTATAATGGTGTATATGTGAGAGAATAATGGTATATATGTGAAAGTATAATGGTATATATGTGAGGTCATGGCGTGTATGTGAGAGTATAATGGTGTATATGTGAGAGTATAATGGTATATACGTGAGAGTATAATGGTATATATGTGAGAGTATAATGGTATATATGTGAGGTCATGGCATGTATGTGAGACCAAGTATGAATTATGGCCTATACGGCCTCTCATATTGATACGCAGACACACGCTTATGTTGTCAAGTAAGCACGCACACACACACACACAAACACATTGGGAGTTAATGATGTTTGTCCGTTACCCTTATGGCTAGACCTGTTGCTGGCATTATCCTTTCTCAACAGTGACAAGGAACAATGCTGGAGGCTGTATGGTACGGAGAGAGAAGAGGAGAAGGAGAGGAGAGGGAGAATTGGAGAGGGGGGATGGCATGGGGAGGAGAGGAGAATGGAGTGCAGAGGAGAGGAGAGAGATGATGCATTGGAGAGGAGGAGGGGAGGGCTGGAGGAGGAGAGGTGGCTGGAGTGGAGAGAGAGAGGAGAGAAGGGACCCTGAGGCCAGTGAGTCTCAGCTGTCTGGCCGCCAACCTTCAGGTGACCTCCACAGAAAGGAGGCAGCCAGACACTGGAGCACGTCCCTCCTCCTCCTCCTTCCTCTCCTCCTACTCCCCTTCTCCCTCTCCTCCTCCTCACTGTCCTCCCCTCGCTCTCTCTCTTCCCCTACCCTCCCTCTCCTTCTTCCTTCCTTCCTCCTCTCCTTCTCCTCCACCCTCTTGCCCTGCCCTTGCCGGATAATGTTTCCAACTGGTACAACTACATTCACGTATACACACACACACACACAGATGCTGGCTCTCTTACCCCCTCTATCCTCCGTGGTGTTCCCAGGCGTTCATGTCCATGTTCCAGATCCTAACGCAGGAGGGCTGGGTGGATGTGATGGACCAGACCCTGGTCGCCGTGGGAGACTGGTGGGCTCCTGTAGTAGCCATCTACTTCATCCTCTACCACCTGTTTGCTACCCTGGTAAGATACCTCCAACACACACCTTAGAGCCAGCCCAGGGTAACCTAGGGCAACCATGACTAACGCACATTAGCCTTAACCACCACACAACCCAGCCCCTATCTCCCATCCAACATGAACATTAACTTACCCGATTGGGTATCTGAGATTTATACCAAGAGATAGGCAGACTAGATGTGTGTGGATTCCCAGGGACCAGACCATATCTTCTCCCGCTGGATGTCCGCCCACACAGCAGTGTCCCAGCCCCAACCCAGCTGTCTCATGAGTGCCTGGCATGGAGAACACTAGACTTTTCTATGCAGCCATTTGTCAAGATGAGTGTATTATGATGAGTTTATAAAAAGCTGGCGATAAGTGATGTTAACAGGCTAATGCAGCCACATGACTGAACTGAGCCAGCGTGGATGCTGGGGAGAGAGTAGCAGGGCACTTGGTACTGTCTCCTGGTCTGTGGTTTAGGAGGTTCTGACCCAACACCCACTGGTACATTTATTATAATGGGTTAGCTTTGTTGGCTGAGCGGGTGGAGGAATCAAAGCAGAGCTCTGCTGGGTTGTGAATATAGTATTCAAATAAATTATAAGGAAGGAACATGTTTTTCAGTTATGTGTATATTTTTCTAAATCAGAATGTCTGTCCAAATTAATTTTTAATGATTTTTTTTCTGAATAGAGCAAGGCCTAAAATATATAATTTGCTATTGTTTTTTAACTTACCACAGTTATTACAGATTAAATACATTTTGAGAGGTTTCCCTAGTTCTGGTATACCATAGCTTATATATTAGAATTTTTTCTCCAGTTTTTAGATGTCAGTAAGAACTGTAGTCAAGTCAAATCCGTTTATTTATAAAGCACATTTAAAAACAGACAACAAAACAGCCAACAGCCAACCAAAGTGCTGTACAAAGTTATCAAATAAGGCAAACAACAATAGAATACAAACAACAGACAAACAAAAAGCAGAAAAAGAGCAAAAAGCTGTAGTTTGTCGACAGAGAGAGCCTCTCCATGATGATTCAGATCCATGCAGGTCTCCTGTTCCCAGGCTGAGTGCTGCCATTTCAATATTTGGCCTTGGGATCATGTGATCCATTAGAAAACTCCTGCTTGCTGACACACAACCAAACACTCACACACAAACACACACCAACTGACTTTGGGTGACTCAAACCCTTCTCAGTCCTCTCGAAAAAGGATGTTTTCCAGCACAAACACGTTCTGTGAATGAGCTTAATCTATTCTGATGGGGGTGTCTGTCCGCGTCCCGAGAACACCTGGTGCCTCACTGTGTCTTCCAGCCCAGGTGTTTAGCATCTTCCTCCCTGTCGCTGGGTTTCAGATCCTGCTCAGTCTGTTTGTGGCTGTGATCCTGGATAATCTGGAGCTGGATGAAGACCTGAAGAAACTCAAACAGGTAGGCTCTCCTGTCTGACAGACCAGATCAGACATGCCGTAACACACACACAGTCGCACACACACACACCGACACGCCATATGACAGGTCCTGGTATGCCTGGCTTGATTATAACTTGTCTACACTTGAGTGGATACCCCTCAATCAAGTCCTCACTGAAGGTTATGCGATGTGCATTGATTTTGTACACATCTGTCACTTCTGTATTGAGGCCAGGGTGTTGCCAGTATTCACCCAGTTTTCAGAGTGGAATGGTTAGTAGATATGTCGCTATTGGACCCCCCCCCCCCATCTTTCCCTCTCTTTGTCTTTCTCACACTGCATCAGCAAACTGACTTAGCTGCTGCTGCACATTGGTCTGGACTTGCTGGTTCACGCTCAGTTGCCGGTGCTGGTCAACAACACCCAAGTGTTGGCCTACCAAGACATTTTGTAAAAGGCTAGCTGCATGCTAGCAACATGCTACGTACATACTGGACAATGGAAACTAGATGGTCTGGAAACAAGTTAAAGCAGAGGGATGCACTAAGGATACATGCGTGGATATTTGTCTCTCTAGCAGTGATGGCTCTTTCTGTTATTCTTTCGTCTTCTGTCTCTCGTTCTCTCTATATCGGTGGACCACTTCTAGAGTTCTCTGCTGAAAAGAATGATAGACACAGGCGAACGTCCTTCTTTAGTGATTTTTCCATTCAACACCTGTAGGGGGCTTTCATAGGAAAGCATGACTCATCAAGGCATTAAAACTTGATGAGTACAATGCTGGTGTGTAGAGATACACACATACGGGGACATGTACACACAGACATTTGTGTGGCCATTCTTGTGGGGACTGAAAATTCAGTTCCATTTGAAATCCTGACCTCCCCCAATCCCTAACTTTAACCCTTACTTTAACATACATTAAAATAAAAGCAGAAACCCTCTAGAAATAGCACTTAACCAAGAAAATGTCTTCACAAGTTCAGATTTTCCATAGTTTCCAGTCCCCATTAGAATAATCAAACATGCTCACACATCCACCCACACACACAGGTGAACTCCTTCGTCAAATTCAAACGAAGCTCTTTAACAAAGGCACTTCTAAGGACATGTACTTCTGGATTTAGTTAGATAAAAGGATAAACCCATTTCAAGATCCAACTGTGCAATACCTACACTGGTGTGTGTTGGTGTGTATACAGTTAGGTCCATAAATATTTGGACATTGACACAATTTTCATCATTTTGGCTCTGTATACCACCACAATGGATTTGAAATGAAACAATCAAGGTGTGCTTTAAGTGCAGACTTTCAGCTTTAATTTCAGGGTATTTACATCCAAATCAGGTGAACGGTGTAGGAATTACAACACATTTTATATGTGCCCCCCCCCCCTTTTTAAGGGACCAAAAATAATTGGACAAACTAACATAATCAAAAATCTAATTGTCACTTTTAATACTTGGTTGCAAATCCTTTGCAGTCAATGACAGCCTGAAGTCTGGAACCCATAGACATCACCAGACGCTGGGTTTCGTCCCTGGTGATGCTCTGCCAGGCCTCTACTGCAACTGTCTTCAGTTCCTGCTTGTTCTTGGGGCATTTTCCCTTCAGTTTTGTCTTTAGCAAGTGAAATGCATGCTCAATTGGATTTAGGTCAGGTGATTGACTTGGCCATTGCAGAACATTCCACTTCTTTGCCTTAAAAAACTCTTTGGTTGCTTTCGCAGTATGCTTCGGATCATTGTCCATCTGCACTGTGAAGCGCCGTCCTATGAGTTCTGAAGCATTTGGCTGAATCTGAGCAGATAATATTGCCAGCAACACTTCAGAATTCATCCTACTGCTTTTGTCAGCAGTCACATCATCGATAAATACAAGGGAACCAGTTCCATTGGCAGCCATACATGCCCACGCCATAACACTACCTCCACCATGCTTCACTGATGAGGTGGTATGCTTTGGATCATGAGCAGTTCCTTCCCTTCTCCATACTCTTCTCTTCCCATCATTCTGGTACAAGTTGATCTTGGTCTCATCTGTCCATAGGATGTTGTTCCAGAACTGTACAGGGTCTTTTAGATGTTTTTTGGCAAACTCTAATCTGGTCTTCCTGTTTTTGAGACTCACCAATGGTTTACATCTTGTGGTGAACCCTCTGTATTTACTCTGGTGAAGTCTTCTCTTAATTTTTTACTTTGACACAGATACGCCTACCTCCTGGAGAGTGTTCTTGATCTGGCCAACTGTTGTGAAGGGGTTTTTCTTCACCAGGGAAAGAATTCTTCTGTCATCCACCACAGTTGTTTTCCGTGGTCTTCCGGGTCTTTTGGTGTTGCTGAGCTCACCAGTGCGTTCTTTCTTTTTAAGAATGTACCAAACAGTTTATTTGGCCACACCTAATGTTTTTGCTATCTCTCTGATAGGTTTGTTTTGATTTTTCAGCCTAACGATGGCTTGCTTCACTGATGGTGACAGCTCTTTGGACTTCATATTGAGAGTTGACAGCAACAGATTCCAAACACAAATACCATACTTGAAATGAACTCTAGACCTTTTATCTGCTCCTTGTCAATGAAATAACGAACTCCCATGAGGGAATAACATACACCTGGCCATGGAACAGCTGAGCAGCCAATTGTCCAATTACTTTTGGTCCCTTAAAAAGGGGGGGGGCACATATAAAATGTATTGTAATTCCTACACCGTTCACCTGATTTGGATGTAAATACCCTGAAATTAAAGCTGAAAGTCTGCACTTAAAGCACATCTTGATTGTTTCATTTCAAATCCATTGTGGTGGTATACAGAGCCAAAATGATGAAAATTGTGTCAATGTCCAAATATTTATGGACCTAACTGTAAGTGCTCTATGTTTGTGTTCCGAGCCTGCATCCCATAATGGATGCAGGCTGTATGTGTGTTTACACACAAACAAACATACAGATGCGCCGCACACACATCACCATCTGACAGGTCCTTGTGTGCCTGGGTGGGTTATATCCTGTCTACACACGAGTGATCAGGATCAGTGGCTGTAAAATTGCCTATTTTCCAGGTGCTTCAATCCCAGAGGCAGCCCACAGAATGTATAGGGGGCAGATGGTTATCACTGATCCTCTGCCCCAGCAGGCCCCGCACCAGTCCCTTGGCTGGCCTTCAGGTTCAGGTGTACCACAAAACACCTGCAGCATCTCTATCCTTGACTTCTCTATTTAACCAAAAAAAAAACACTGGGATAAAAATAATATTTTTCAAGGTAGACATGGCCGTAAGAAATCCCCACCAATACACCAAATCCCAATTCAGTAGGCATAGCTAGCTGGATACAGTTAGTTTGTGGTCTTCCTAGTCAGTGTGTACTGTTTTTGGGTATCCATCACCTCAGGTTAAAACTGTAGAATATTTTGGGCGACATGGGGGACGTGAATCAGTGTTCCCACCGGGAGTCTGACTCCCCCTTGGGGCCCCGGCGGGCGCCATCCTTTCCGGGGACATTTCTAATCCTGTCTTCTTCACAGGCTGACGAGCTCCTGCATGATTGTCATGCTCAAAATTAATTATAAAGAATGGCACAACAAATTGAAGTTGAATAATCTATTCACAAAGTGCATTCATGCAAGTCACAACGTCAGGTCTCCAGGTATTGTAATGCTTTTGATTTGAAATGAATCATAGTCGTAAAAAGAAGACTGCGAAGGACAAAAAGAAAAAAGAGGAACATTTACTAGCTTGCTTTTTGCATCAACCTTCAGAGAATATGTTGTCTTCTGTGTTCTCTTGCTGGAGTGACAGCTGTGAGGTTACAGTGGGTTGCTAGATGGTTCTACAGGAGCTTGGCAGGGAGTCTCTCCTTGAGAGACTAACAAGCCTTGTTGACAGCATGTCACAGAATCCCTCCTCTCGGCCATGCGGAGTGTGTGTGTAACGCTCTAACGCTTCACCTGTAAGTGTGAGTCAAGTGTAGATATGTGCGTGCGTGACACAGGGATTTGACTCCCTCAGTCCTGTTGGTTGAGTCAGACGCCAGGCTCCAGACAGACTCACAGCACGTCTTCAATATGGCCTACTAAAGGAGGACATTCGTTCTCGCGTTCACTCTCCACTGTCTGTCAGCCCTCTGCTGAGAAACCTCCCCTGATTGACCCAGACCTGTCCTCCTTCGCAGGGGAGGTTCTGTCCCCCCCATGAATCAGGGTAGCGCAGATAGACTCCCCCCCTGCCCTCCCCCCCCCCCCCCCCCCCCCACACACACACACACAAACACCCTTTCAGGAGCAGAGAGTGGCAGGATGCTGCAGTCAGTCAGCCCAGAGATGGACTACCCTGTTTTTGGAAAGACAAGACATCCTATTTAAAGCAGCAGACCAATACGAAATAGAGGAAAGTTCTAGAGTCCGGGATTGTGACTCATATTCACACTGACAGACGAGACCACCCATATAGCACTAATAACATGATCTGACTGGCTTTCATTGTGCCCTCAATATAAGTGATTTAGTTGAATAATTTCCGCTGCGGTATATCATTAGGGCAGACTGAGGAGTCAGGAAGATTTATTGGTCATATGCAAGTATAATACAGGTCATTCTGTGCAATTACATTATTTGGTCAAAGCAAGGCAACAGCCACACTGTAGGCATAACGAAGCATATTTTAATTAAAAAATACTGGCAAAAAAGCTATACAAGTATAGCAAAAATAAATATAGCAGGAGCAGCAATAAAAACATAACAGAAATAGAAAAGTACAATAACAGCAAAACAAATACTAATAATAACATGATAATAAACCCTGTGTATAGATGGTTATAACGGGGATTTAAATATTAGAAATATAAAGTGATGAAGGGCAGATGGATGTGTGCTTTCAATAGGTTAATGTTGATAATTGAGAAGCATGATGGCCTGGAAAAAAAACAAAAACAAACCTGTTTATGATTCTGGTAGTGGCAGGATGGTTGAAGGATGGCATTGGAGCTCTGTGTGGTCCCAGTCATGCGTGACCAGGGCGTACAGGAGGTGACTTCGTACACAGCCTGGAGGGGCTACAGTGCTCAGCTAATTGACTATTTTCAGAGCTGTCGTCATGTCAACCGTAGGTAGGGACAGAGTGCTGTCTTCCTGGTCCTCAGCTTGTCTTACCAACGGTATGGTGTTGATAATATCAAATTGTGCGTGGAAGATGTTGAGCTTGTTGAGAAGAAAGGCGGCGGATTGGGCATGAGGAAATCAGGAGTTAAAGCTCTTAAAAACCTAAAAGACATAAACATAAACCTAATAGAGCCCCCATAACATATAGGATATGACTAACATGACATATACTGTATGTATATGGTACACAAGACATGGTATTGATACAGATGTTAGTAATCTATTTCTATTTCTTATGATGTTGCAACACTCACCTCGTGATTTTCTGTGACAGACTCACCTTTTGATATGATTTCCATATCAACACTGTGTTCCTTTCCATTATTTGACTGCAATACCCAGGACATGCTTGTAACTTCCTCTGTGTGTTTGTGTGTGTGTTTGTGTGTCAGCCTACACGTTTGTGTTTGTCTGAATATGCACAGAGGAACTTAGAGGGTCTTATAGATCAAGCAAAGTATAGCTACCATTTTGGGGTGCTCTGCCTTTGACTCTGAGAACCAGGGAGGGAAACTACAATTATATATATTTTGGATCATTATTTGACATTCCTCACCTGTGTGAGTGAGGAAGCGCAGTGAAGGGGATTGAAATTAAACCTAAAAAAGAGGGAGAGAGAGGAAAAGAGAAACCGTCGAGCGCTGTTGCTGGGCGGAAACGATCCAGAGTTCTCACTTTGTCATCACAGACTGCCAATGTGGATTTCATTTGTCGTCCACATTTAGTGCTGATGCACACACACAGGGATCATTAGCAATTAGAGATGCGAGGTTAGCGGAGGCACTGCTAATGAACACCCGGTCCTCTATGCAGATGAGACATAGGAAACAGGAAGTACCTAATCACACACACACACACACAATTTTGTTCTCTATGCCGTTCTCTTATTAAGACACAAACACACCCACCCAGACCTTCAGTACCCACTGTCTGTTTCTCTGTGTCTGTCTATCAGACACAGCCAACACACAGCAACACTGGAGCCCTCCTGTTCGTGCTTCACCCATCAATGCTGATTATGATGATGCATTTATGGCGTGAAATTCGATTTGGGGGAACTTTTAATGAAATGTAGCAGACAGACAGAGAGGGAGACAAGAGTGGTAAATGGAATTGAATGCAAGGTGACGTCTTGCATCCGAGACAGCAGACAGTATGCCGTGGCATGTTTGTCGTCAGACTACATGCTACTGGTAAAATGAAGACTGTCTTAATACTTTGCCAAGACTAAGACCACGTTAAGGTTAAATACTAACACAACAGTCCTAAGACTATATGCTATTGGTAAGCTTACATAGGACTGGAAAAGTCAGAAAAGGGCGTAGGTAAATTGCCAAAACAGTTTTTAACATAAAAAGACAATATTAAAACGAACGTCATCTTCTTCCCTCGTGGATGCTCCAGCCGAGACTGTAGTTCCCATCAACGTTAATTAAATCATATGATTCAAAGTGAATTCATTAATCATGCAGATAACTGACATAAATCAAATCTGTTTTTCAGACTTCATACACGCAATTATTGGTGGTTTTGTATCAATCGACTATAAGTTCATAACAAAAGTTTTACAGTAAAGAAAATATATTGTGAGTACAGTATATACCTGAGTTATGAGACACTGTCGTTCATTAATCCTGCCTTTGCATTGTTCAGTGTACTCAGGATCCTTGATGAAGATGTATTGACAGCCACTGCTACATCCTCACACACATTATAGACACAGCAATCTGGGGGGGATGTTGAGCATCCCCATTAATCATTTACTTTTGGATTTTTTTTATCTGTACATGATTGGGCACCTGTTAAAGGGACCAGCCAAATGACAATGATAATTCCACCCACATGGTGGAGCCAGTCTCATCTACTTCCGGATAAAGGATGTGAGCAAGATAGTAAATTCTTTCATTTCGCTCTAAGCGTTCGATGGTACCCCAGAGTGTTCCATGGTGCTCTTCCAAAATCTCAGGATAAGATAGACTACAAACTAAAAGTCACCTCAGATTACGTAGAACTAGCGCTATAATATTATATTGATATTAATATCATATTATTCTAACTGAGACTGTCTCACACCACATGCCAAGACTAAATGGCAAGCTTTCTTCTATTCTATCCTCTGTGTTTATGAGGCACACTTAGTAGGCGGACTAATTTGACTTTCTTTTGCCTGCCACTTTGATTGATTTGATTGATTTGATTGATTTGATTGATTTGATTTATTCACAATACCACTTCTAATATTACAATAATAATACAGTTGGGGTACAAGACCAATTGGGTAGAGTGAAAGGGTCCCCCAAAGAAGCTAGGAAAGCTTATAGGAGGGGGCCGATGATTCATGTAAGGGTAGTGGTATAGACTATAGGATACACAATACCACAGATGACACACAAGTACATGCATAACATACATAACATGGTACAGACTATAGGATACACAATACCACAGATGACGCACAAGTACATACATAACATAACATTACATACCTTCAATCATACACATACATCCCAGTAGTTTTTTAAAATTAATTAATTAATTTTTATATTAGGTATAGGTTAATAAGAAATTATGTTTTAGTTGTCTTTTGAAGTTGGAGATAGAGGTCAGCACTTTGAGGCCTTCATCAATCCCGTTCCAGATCTGTGGCCCCCTACAGACAACACTCATATTGGAACGCACATGTCTGCGACATTTTCCTGATATGAGTGGTTTGATTCTCGTTTGGTATATATGCTGGGGGCTGGAGATGGGAACAAGACTACTCAATCTAGGGTTCAGTCTGTTAACAATTTGGAACATAAGGCAGGCATTATGATATTCATTTAACTTCATCTCACATGATGGCGAGGAGGTTGCTGTCCATCAGCAGAGGGAGGGATGAAGGGAGGGAGAGGTGTGAACAATCACAGGTTTCCCTGAGGCTGTATGGCCACCCCTGTCTTTGTCCATCATCTCCAGTTCCGGCTCTCCTTCCATCTTGGCCGCGGCGGTTTGAGAGACAATGATGAAGTTGCCTCCTCTGGGCCGATGGGACAGAGGGGCCACAGAGAGGGAGACAAACAGGAAGAATATCAAACTGGAAAAAAAAAGAGTTTACCCCTGGGGTGATGGTGCTGATCATGTGTGTGTGGGTGGATTCCTGAGCAAACTGGTTTTGTCTTATGGAACAAGTCAGAGAAGCTATTGTGAAGGAGTAAGTGAAAACAAATTCAGTGCTAACAGGAAGAGATTGACTTGTTGTCTTCAGTATAACTGTTTGCCTTCAGCAGGCGGGCAGATAGATGGACTTAAGAGTGTCCAGACGGAGACACGAGCCTTTGAGTGTTGAGAGTCTTTGTGTTCTAATGGGCACTGAGCTTCTTTCTCTGTGAGAGATCTCTCACTCTGTCCTCCCTCTTCTTATGTCTTCTCTCTCCTTCTTGCTCTCTCTCGCGCTGCCTGTTGCGTAAAGTAATGAGCAGTGCGTGTGTGCATGTGTCCAAAGATACGAATGGTCCGACCATTAAAAAGGAATATGGGAGAGAATGGTGCTTGTTAAAAAACCAACACACCTCCCCACACACCGTCTTAGTTCTTTCACTCACACTCTCTATCACTACACTTCTTTCCTTTTCTGCCACATACCACAGGAAAGGCACTTTGCCATTTAATAAAAACATCACCTTGAACCCTTCTGTAAACGTTGCGTTGATCTACTGGATAGTCACATTTCAGTCTTGCAGTCATACAGTACTATGGGTGTTGTGTATGGCTGGCCGGTATGGCCTAATGTCTATCAAGGTATAATTTGAAGCACGAACGGTAACGATATTCATTACAATATATTAGTTTTTCTTAAAATGTCTATATAAATGCACTCTTCCATGCTGCATGTTTGACATTTAAGTCTCTGTAAACATCTCAAATTATAGCCGGGTGACTAGACACCAACAAAACGAGACTCTCCTCCATCTTTGCAATACTGGTTGTGAGGATGTGGAAGAGTATTTGCAATGTTTGCTTAGATTGATTGCAATGACTGCATTCAAGTTCCATACGGTAAGTTTATACCGTGCCTGGTGTGAATGGGACTGTGGCAAATTTTCTTTCTGGAAGGCTCTACCGCGGTCAGCACGGTGTTGTCTAAATCCATACCATAGGGCAAATTCGTACCGGTATATTTCTATACCGTTCATACTGTCCACCCCTAGTGTTGGGCAGTGGGTCCAATTGGGAGCCCCCTCTCCCTGCCACCAGAAAGGTGTTTTTTCCTGCCAACTTCTAAAGCCAGGCTAGAGCTGTAAAAGGATTGACAAGCCATGTGCTCGGGGGCTTCTGGGAGGGGGGCTGGGGTGGCTCATTGATGAAGAGGGTAGCACGACCATACTGCCATCTAGTGCAAGGCCCACATATTAAACAGGACTGTTTGATTCGTTTTTTTTCTTCAACATGGTGTTTCGTGCGTGGATCTGTGTTTATTTGTGTGTGTGTGTGTGTGTGTGTGAGAGAGAGAGAGAGAGAGAGAGAGAGAGAGAGAGAGAGAGAGAGAGAGAGAGAGAGAGAGAGAGAGAGAGAGAGAGAGAGAGAGAGAGAGAGAGAGAGAGAGAGAGAGAGAGAGAGAGAGAGAGAGTGCTAGGACAGATGGCTGCTTTCAGAACTCCCCTTAGCATCAGGTGATTCCACATCTGTGTGAGAGTACCTTGACTCACCAGAATACATCCCAGGAGGAGAGAGAGATGAGAAGTGGGGATGAGAGAAACAGACAGAGGGCCCTATTTTAACGATCTGAAACGCAAGTATCAAAACGCGAAACGCAAGTAACTTTGTGCATGGGCGGAAATACCGGGGGGTACAGGGGGGACACAACCCCCCCAATCCTGGGAAAAATATGATTTGTCCCCCCCAATAAATCACTGTAAACATAACTATGTAATTTCAACAACATTGATAATGTGCAATGAAAGCGCTTTGCTGATTATGGACACAATGGCGCTTTTTGAAGTTTAAAAATATTTCGAACCCCGCCCTTGGTCCCACAATGGTTTGATCCACAGCCCCAGCCCTCGGCAGTGATGCAGGTGCGTGTGTGAAAATCGGACAGTATCAGTTTGTGTCGTTGGTGGCTGATGTCCAGTAAGTAGTTGTAATATCTGACAAGGTGACTTGAGTGTCTACCATTTGAAATGCACGTGGCTAACGTGAAATTAATCCAGTTAATCGCACCATAGCGATTTCACTATGTTGGCAGGGTTCACACACACTAAGCTAGCTGCATTTGCATAGGTAGCAAACAAACCGATAGAGAAAACATTACATTACATTTAGCAGACGCTCTTATCCAGAGCGACTTACAGTAAGTACAGGGACATTCCCCCGAGGCAAGTAGGGTGAAGTGCCTTGCCTAAGGACACAACGTCAGTTGGCATGACCGGGAATCGAACTGGCAACCTTCGGATTACTAGCCCAATTCCCTCACCGCTCAGCCACCTGACTCCCATTAGCTAGCACTATTCCATTTGGCGTCATCAAAAGATGGAAACTTTGCTATCGTCAATTTAATCCAAGATCAGCACGGATATTGTAGTTCTTCTGAATCCATTTGCCATGCTTAGCGATACTGAACAGAACTATACTATATTCTACCATTGTTATAATTATCTTAAATGGTCTCGTTGCAAAAGCTAAATCGTCTCTAGGAACTTTGAAGCACCTGTGTGCCGATCTGGAGTAAACTGGCTATAACAAAGATGATGGCAAATACCACACAAACGGAATTGGGGCTCGCTAGCTGCATATTCAGCTATTCTGGGAAGCCAGCCAAATATAAAACCAAAACATGAATTATATTAAAATGACAAAAGGTTGCAGTTTGCGTTGTGTAAAGGGTGAACTCATACAGCTGTCAATCCAGCTGTCAATGCAATCCGTTTCACCTTTCCTAACTGACTGTCGAGCTACCTGGTAGATCTAAGCCTATTCTAGAAGAATGGTAATAAATGATAAAAGCCCATCTCCTACTGTAAATAACCAGTAAACATACATTGTGTGTGCGGCCAGCATGGTAGAAAAATTGCAGAAAAAAGAAAGACGGACATCAGAGCATTTCAGGTGGCACAGAACCATATCAGCCACACCCACAATTTATAGAACCGCAGACTCTTGCCAACAAAGTGTTGACATTTCAAGAGAAATGGTTTTGCGATTTCCCCCGACTTTATGATGGTTCAATTGAGATTATTTTAGATGAGACTGCACCATGCCCATTGTAATTACATAAACTGCACCCATACAGTGTACAGTACATACTGGCCTTTCTTGGTATTGCTGGTTGTAAATACTGTACACCTGCATTCATACTTGACTGATAAGAAACACTACTATAATTACATTTGAACAAGTTGAGACAACCCTTCAGTTACTAACTATAAATGATCCAGGAGTATTAATTATGGTTCCTCAATATACATTTAACATATTACAATGTAGGCTGTGTTACAGCAGTCATTTTGGTGTCCCCCTCAGAAATTGCTCTTGAGAAAATTTCATATAATTGTCCCCCCCCAAAGTTGATAGCAGATTTTCGCCACTGACTTTGTGGGCGTGACTCCGGCGCTGTTGCTATTATACTGCCGGGATAAATGACTCTAAAATGGGTTGGTCTGAAGTAGCTACATTACTAATGGGTGTGGATTGGGCGTAACGTGCAATAAACCAATCAGAGCGTCATCTCACATTCCCTTTAAGAGCAACGCTTGTTCCATGGCGGATTGCTATTAAAATGGCGGATTTGCCAGGCGCACGCCAGGAGCGGTTCACAGCCGAGGAGACCGACGTTCTCGTCAGGGCCGTAAAAGATAGAGAAGTGACATTGTATGGGAAAGGCAGAGCAGTTTTCTCATTGCACTAAGTTGCCCACTCATGCTGCTCATTCAAATTCTTATTCTTATATAATTTATTTTTTATTTTTTAAATTGTTATGTTTTAATTGTTTAGTTCTTAGAATTAGTTTAACTATTGTACTTTTTTACTTAATTTAAGACCCGTATATGTTTATTGTTTGCACCTTCCTGCCACAGTAAATTCTGTGTTTGTGTAACATAGGCTACATGGCGAATAAACCGGATTCTGATTTTGATGGGCATGGGTGAAGAAACCTACCCAAATTAGCTTCGGTTAAACAGGCGTGGGAGGAAATTGCCACAGTTGTTCCAAATCAAGTTCACATACATAGAGATTTCTCATGAAAATCTTTTTAATCATTGACAAGAAAGAAATGTAACACAGCTAGCCATACAATAAATCAAAACAATGAAGAAGACCCTGGCTTCGCCAGCAGTGCGCACGGGCCAAGCTTGCGCCCTTAAAATAGCATCTGAATAACGCGCCATTGACTTTAGACTACGTTTTTCCTGGGGGGTGTTCCATCAACGTCGATTAACCCTTGTGTTATCTTCGGGTCATTCTGACCCATCAGTCATTGTGACCCACCGTCGTATTGCGACAAATTTACCTCCTACAAAAACAAAGTGAAGCATTTTCTTTTAACTGTTGGGCTGTCTCAGACCCCCCACATTGCAATGGTTAAAAGAAAATTATTTTTATTTGTTTTTGTATTGGGTAAAATTGGGTAAACACAACGGTGGTTCGTTATGAACCTTTGGGTCATGTGACCCGAAGGCAGCACAAGGGTTAAGGAAAAGCTAGACTTATCTCGCCAAGTCTCACTTACTTTAGCGAGAGTTCCGTTCCATTAAGGTGGCTTATTTTAGTTCTAGCTACGTAACCAAGGTAACTTATACTTCGGAACTAGCCTGATCCGTGTCAGGCTAAAAGTCAAGCTAAACTAAAATGTGTTGCAAATAATTTCAAACAGGCGGAAACAGAATCTCAAAAGACAGTTCCGTCGAGTAAATTCCTGCGCGCAAACCACTGTAGTCCGTGTTCGGAAACGTAAATTCAGACTTTTTGAAGTGCAGACATTAATGATTTAGCTACATGTTTACTTCATCTCCAAAAAATATATTAATTTAAATAAACAAGTTAAGAAATAATGTCACTTTTGTTTTCAAAAGTCATTGGTTAATTGACATAAAATAAGGATTTAGAAACTAAGCAGAGCGTCTAGACAAGTTAAAAATCAATTATGGCGTATCCGTTCTTTGACAACCCTGTGGTGGATGAAGGTGCTCAGATTATACAAAGAGCGTTTATCCCACCAGCCCCAAGGGTCTTCAGAGACAGAAGTAATGGTTCCCTGACCAGTATCTGTGGAAGAAGTATAGGTTCAGCAGGCCCAACATAGTTTATCTAGATAAATGTAATTGTCATTCTTAAAAAAAAAAACATAAATATATATATATGAAATAACACTTTAGCAACTCTTAAGGATGGCAATGAACACATAAGAGCAGCCTACCATCCTTTGTAAAAAGTAATAGAAAGGAGAATAGACTATAATAGTAGAAAGGAGGGTAGTAGACTGCAGTCTATGTAGGTAGGCCTAGACTATGTAGTCTGCTGGAATCACACACAAGGAAGCAAACCCACTGTAGCCAAGCCTTGACACTGTTCAGTCTGTCTGCATCTGTCTATGTCTTTGCATGTGGGACATTCTTGAACGGGCAACTATGCCAGGAAATATGAAGGGTATACCTTGCTCCAAAGCAGTACCTGAATATTATCATCAGTTTTTCAGGTAATCTTGAAACACAAAGAATCAAGGAAGACTTTTTATTCAATTGTATAAAGTATTTTCATTGTTTAAAGTAGCCTATATGTTGACAAGCCTCTATATTAACTTCCCTTCTGGCTTCCCCAATATTATAGGTGCAATATACTGTCCCCATGGGTGTATCCAGGCCCATTGGAAGACTCAGGGGGTGACTGCCTGGTGCCCCCATGGTTGAAAGTGTTTCTAAAATGCCCAGTGGCAAAAATAAATGACAGTGTGCCCTCTATAAATGTAAAAACATGTCTTTATGAGTTCCTTTATAGTATAGAAAATGTGATGCAGTACCCTATAAGGTGCCCTTACAATGGCCTAAATTGGACTGTTCCCATGCCCTTACTTCCAATGGAAAAAGGTGCTGTTATGAAGTGCCCTTTATGCTGCCCCTACATGACAGTGTCCCAAATGTTGCCCTTTCCAAAGAAGATAATTAGATTCTGTGCCCAACAGTCTCCCCTAATGTTCCCAGTAGGGCATGCTTTCCCAAAGTGAGGCTGTGACAACACTTGGTACAGCCACAGTCTGTCACTGTCCAAGCCCCCTCTGGATCTGTGGAGGCAGACTATGTTAATTGGAAATACTCGTAATATAATAATGATAGTCATGCTGAGCATTTTTAAATGACTGTTCTGCCAAACAAAGTGTGCAGTTTGGGTCACCTTCTGATCTAAAAAGTCAGTGCTGGATCTGTGCAATACTAGTCATTTCAGTGAATCCCCATTATAGTCATGGTTATCTTTCCCTTTTATCTTAAAGCTCAGCATTTAGCCTATCAGTTAATAAATGTGTGTGGCAAAGTTATTTTGAAGTAATTTTTGATTTTGTTCAAGATGTGAAGACAAAAACATTATTAGCCCACATCAAGTGCAATTAACCATGGCCTTCTTCAGTGTTTTGAATTTTATCCTACAATTTTCAATTGCTGCCACGTTCTTTTTTGGGCTATTATTCTCAGTCTCCTGTTGAGAATATCGACCATAGGCTAGCCTGTCAGAACGGTTTCAGACAGCTCATCAAATTACGCTAATTATCAGTAGGCCTAAATGCATATATATATATGTTAAGTAGAAACGAAGGAGGGAACGTTTGCGCCGGAACATGCCTCATTTTTTCACTGAACCGCCCCCGGGAGTGCAAATTCATTCCCTAATTTACCGACGTACGTCTGAAAGGAAAAGTATGGAATAGGAATGATACTTGCGTCGGTGTACAAAGTTAATTGCGCTGGGTGCAAGATAGGGCCCAGAAACATCATAGGGGAGTATGAAGGAATAGCCTAGGCAAACGTCATGGATAAGAGTACAGTTCATAGGAGCTTTGTAACTCTACTGTAGCACTTCTGAGCTTTTCCGATTTAGCAACAGCATAAGTCTCTAACTTTAAACTGTGGTATAATGGTGTTATGTTTTGCTGTCAGTGCCACAATTCACAGATGGAGCTGTTTGTTTCCGTCTGTGTGTGTGTTTCTGTCAGTGTGTGTGTTTCTGTCTGTGTGTGTGTGTTTCGTGTGTGTCTGTGAGCTGCAGTGGTGAAAGGGTTATTTCCTTTTTCCGCTCCACTTTCCACACTGTTTATCTGCTCTATATAGACCATGCATTTTGGATGAAGAGATTTAGTTTCACCAAATTTGTTTGGGAGGTATTCTATTATGGCCTCCCAGGGATTTTTGTATTATTGATGAATTAATCTGTGAGGAAGGAGAAAAAGAGAGGGGGAGAGGAGTAGAATAAAGGAGAGGAGGTCAACATAGAATTGATAGACCCTATTGAGAATAGTCCTTTGTGTCCTGTATCACATCAATGTCACCTCTAGTTTCCTTTAGGAGGAATTCTCAGAGGATAAGTGTGCCACACTGCCATGCTCTGTCCTACCCATACACACACACACACACAGGGCATGCCCATGTGATGGCTCATAGGTTGGCAGAAGAGGCTATGAGGTGGCAGAGGTGTGTGTCTAAGTGGTCTGGATGTGTAGTAGCTCTATGTATGTGCCTCTGTGTGTGCGACAGGTCTCTACTGGAGCACGGTTCATTAAACAGCCAATGACAGCGAGAGGAGGGACTCGCTGCACCCTCATTTCCTCCTTCCGTCCACCTGGGGCTGGAACTGAGGCTGATACAGGAACATGATGTTTCCATGTTAAACTTCTAATTGTTTCTGGAAAGTGTATGTATTTCTGATAGATATGTTTTATAAATGTTTTTCCCATTCTAAACCTCTGCCTTGACCAGAGACCAAAGACATAGGTAAGGAGGCTACTAGTCATATAAATGTATTTTTACCATTAGTTACCTTACTGTGGACCCCAAAAAAAGAAAATGAAAACAAAGTTTTTTAATGTTTAAATATTACATTTTTATTATTTTGTGTGCCTGCCTTCGGCAATGAAACAACCTTTGTTCTCTCATATATTATTCTTTCTTTTCCCAACCCAAAGGATCCCTCAATATTTGAACTACATAGACAACGTTGGTGTCAAAATGTTCTTCTTGGTCATGATTGCGTTGCTTGTATTGGTATTTACGTTCCGTTGCACGGTTTAGGAGAATACAACGTTTTTTGTGGCAAAAAAATTATCGAAATTCAAAATTGATTGAATTGAGAATTGATTGATGGTACTATTTGATACTGCTGGTGACGTATAACATTGTTATAATAAGCTTGTTTCAAAGGGGGTTCTTTACAGTGGCCGCCATGTGCAAAACCGCTGCAAATTAAGAAAACACATGCAAATAGACAAAACACAATCAAATTAAGAAAACATCTTCATGAATTTGATAACACATGCGCAGCATTCAGCAAACGCGCTGCAAATACACACAACTCAACCAAATACATAAACGCGCTGCAAATACATAAACGCGTTGCAAAAACGAAAGCACGCAAACCAAAAACGCTCGGAAGTTGTCCAGGCCTCTAGGGGGAGCGCTAAATGGAACAGCTTGATTTTCGGCCCCACGGAGCGAGAGAGCTGAGAACATATGAGAAGTTTGTTTTGGAAATGGGACCAAAATCGAAGTTGCTATTTTGAAAAACTTTAAAAGAGGAGGGCCACATGTAAAATTAATACTAACCTTTTTATGTTGCCTCTTTACTTTGAGGTTGGTCCAAACTTCTCATATGCTCTCTCTCTTTCGCTCCGTGGGGCCAAAAATCAAGCTGTTCCACTAAGCGCTCCCCCTAGAGGCCTGGTCAACTTCCGTTGTGAAAATTGGATGCAGCGTTTTTGTTTTGCGTGCTTTCGTTTTTGCAACGCGTTTATGTATTTGCAGAGTTTTTGGTTTGCGTGCTTTCATTTTTGCAACGCGTTTATGCATTTGCAGCGCGTTTATGTATTTGGTTGTGTTGTGTGTATTTGCAGCGCGTTTGCTGAATGCTGCGCATGTGTTGTCAAATTCATGAATGTGTTTTCTTAACCCTTGTGTTATCTTCGGGTCATTCTGACCCATCAGCCGTGTGACCCACCGTCGTATTGCGACAAATTTACCTCATACAAAAACAAAGTGAAGCATTTTCTTTTAACCGTTGGGCTGTCGCAGACCCCCCACATTGCAAAGGTTAAAAGAAAATTATTTTTATTTGTTTTTGTATTGGGTAAAACTGGGTAAACACAACGATGGTTCGTTATGAACCTTTGGGTCATGTGACCCGAAGGCAGCACAAGGGTTAATTTGCAGCACGTTTGCACATGTCGGCCACCGTAGTTCTTTAAATGAATGCAATATGAGTATGTTAAATGCTTGAAAATATCACTAGAAGGGAAAAACTTAAGGGACATTTAAGTCATAGAAGTTAGGACAATTTTTACACCGGATTGCCCAATATATTCGTTTTGATGCAACTTTTCGACTAAGATGCTGTTATAGCTTATCACTCCCTCTTGCAGGGGAAATGAGAAGACAACCGTTTCATTCTACACTTCACTCTTAGTATTTCGAATTGTAAATAAGCAGCAACAAAACTAAATCTATGCAATCTTCATAAATAATAAGTATGCATTTTTATATAAAATATACAGAAATATCAGTTGTAAAAATTACAGTTTACCGACGCAAGCAAGCACACCCTACAATTTCCCCAGAAATTGTACCCTCTCTAGTTTAGTTTAAAGCTTCAATTTGGTGCAATCTAAGATAAACTTTGATTCGCTAAGACCAGCGAGGTGAACAGACCAAGCTAGCGAACCTGACACGAGTAGTGCTGTTGCAGCTGTGTGCGTTAGCCAGATGTGATACAGAAGCAAATTGCTCCTCACGTTCAACAGCCTACAATCCAATAACATTAACCGCCCCCTCTTCCAAAAAGCAAAACTCATCTGTTGAGGAGACATTATCTTCAGACCGACAAACAAAAGGACAGAAGAAAAGAGAGGATGGAAACAAGTCAGCCTTAAGAATGCAACTATGGGATGGAAAAGTGTGACAGTGAGACAGTAGGGAATGAGATGGAAAATGTAGGGAAAGATCAGAAAAGAATAAACATAGCTTGGAGGAAATACATAGATCCAGCCTGAACTCTCCCCAACTTCCTTGAAACTCTTGCTGTGGGATCATACTGATAAAACACATTTCAATCTACTTCTCAACTCTACCTCATTATTTGGTTATCTGAAAGTGCTTCATGGATTCAGGCTTTGCACTGTAACTTTACATTTCTGTTCAGAATATGAATTAGAACTAACCAGACTTCATTTCTATCTGGGGCATCAGTTTACCACTCCATTGACTGAGCTGTAAATGACCACTGTTACACACTTGCAACTGAGGTGGCCTTCTCTTTAACATTGTCTTCTTTGTTCCTGCCTGGTACATGCCTGAAAAAGTACACTATTGCTGCTTGGACTGACACAGTATTCACACTCTGGCCCCAGAGACATTATAGGAACTGATGAAGATGGATAACTACTGAACTGATAAAACTACCTTTACATACTGGACTGACAGAACTGGAAACTTTAAACTACCATACAGCTTCTTTGCCACTTTAGGGTGTCCTTTTCATGTATTTGAAAGCTCTTCCTGGTTCTTGCCTTGTGCATGCTTGCAAAAAAGATCTATACAAAAGATTTCACAAGTAACAGTAAATATGTCTTTAAAATGTTAAAACACCACCGCAAAGGGCTTTCCTCCGGAATTCCCATCCTCCTCCTTGACTCTATCTGTGGATGTCTGTAGATGACACCACACAATCTATCAACAGAACAGAGAAATGTGTTTGTACAACTCATATATACCATTTCATAGGTCCAAAAGGCTTGCTTTTGAAGAGGCAAGCAGATGCCTCTTCTTTTTCTCCTGTTAATCAGGATTCTTTTTGTGAGCACCCTCTTTTTTCTCGGATCTTTCGAACTGTGGGATTGGGGTTTTCTGGTGGAATTGCATCTACTGTGAAGCACGGAGACAGACTCCAAGAGAGAAGGTACGCCAAAGGGTTTTAATAGCACCTTTTGGTACAAAACAAAAAAACAGTAACAAAAACTGAGCTGCCAGGCCCATGGCTGACATGGCCGTCGGTCTGGGGGTGGTAAACAGAGGTGGTAAACAGAGGTTCGGAGATGTTGGACCCTCAGCATCCCACACAGGTCCTTCATCAGTCGGGAGACAAAAGGGGAGCCCTGGTCTGTCAGGATCTCCTTGGGAACACCCACCCGACTGGCGAGGAGAAAGATTTCTTTTGCGATGGCCTGGGATGTGGCCTTCCGTAGCGGGATGGCTTCTGGCCACCGGGTGGCGTAGTCGACCATGACGTGGACGTATTCGTGGCCCCGGGATGACGGAGGGAGGGGCCCCACGATATCCAACCCGATCCGCTGAAACGGAACGTCTATGATGGGGAGCGGTACCAATGGTGCTGGAGGCGGTCGCCGAGGTGCAGTACGCTGACAAACTGGGCATTGTCTACAGTGCCTTTCCACATCCCCTCTCATGCCGGGCCAAACGAAGCGGTTACAGATTTTCTCCAGGGTGTTAGCCCCTCCCAGGTGTCCACCCAGAGGGTGGCCATGAGCCATCCTGAGGACCGCCGGAACTTAAGACCAGCAGATCCACTGGCTCACCTCTGCGTATCGTGTTCTGGTAAAGGAGGCCATTCCGTACCAGGAAGTAGGTATCTGGTAGCCGGCCACCTCCCTGTCGGTCCCCCTCGACCACCTGGACCTGTCCCCAACAGTGTTTCAGGTTCTGGTCTTCCCGCTGTTCCCTCATCAGGGAGCCCCCACCGCCTGGAAGCGAGAACACAGACAAGGGGTGAGAGACGTCTGGAGGCTCACCGTCTGCGTCGGCTTCGGTCTCCTCTTGACCCAAGCAGGCAGGAAGAGGAGAGCTCGTTAACACTCTGGTAGGGTTGGTGAGGCGGCGCCCTCTTCTTCCTCCAGGGCCTCACTTTGGCGGGCGACAGGGTGCCCAGGTCTGGCCAGTCGCGCCCCAGGAGGAGGGGAACTGGAAGGCCTGGGACGACGCCTACTGTTAGGTCTCTGACCTGTGCCCGCATTCTCCACCACTTGTGAAGCACGGAGACAGACTCCAAGAGAGAAGGTACGCCAAAGGGTTTTAATAGCACCTTTTGGTACAAAACAAAAAAACATTAACAAAAACTGAGTTACGTCGGCGTGTTTCTTGTTCTCCCAGGGTCTCTTCCTTCAGCCCTCCTGGCTCATGTGGTTGGTCTTGTTTCTCCTACGGCGAGTCTGTGTAGCACAAAACCATGTCAACCCCCCTATTGCCCCTGTTTGTCCCCTTTTGTACTCACCAGGCGTGAGGTAGATGAGGAACAGGTGTGCCTCGTTGAGGCTTTGCTCCTGTAACGAGGCCAACGGGCTGCCAGGCCCATGGCTGACAAGGCCCCCTTGTCACACTACTTACAGGGTTTTCAAATTACCTTGAAGTTTCTTTGACTTCCTCTGTGATTGCAGTGTCAACTTTGTTCCATTCAGCCGTTTGTTTGAGAGTATTCAGAACACCCCTCAATGCATGTATTCCAGTTTTTATCCAGCCACTCACAAGTTTTTTTCACTTTTGTTTGTGTCAATGTCGTCTTTTATCATACTGTGCATTACCAGTTCCTGATAATTAGCTATTTAGCTATAATGAAGATGTCATCCAATTGTCATATGCTCACATGGCAGATTTCTAGCCAATTTCAAAAATCTACAATATCACAAAGAAACACATACTTCTACTAGAGAGCTACAATTAAAGGGTGCACTCAAATGACCATTGGCAGTAAAAACTAGTTAAGTCCGGCTCAAATTGTGGTCCTCGCTAGCAAAATACACAAACACATCTCTTTCTTCTGAGTATTTCTTGATTAATACTCCTCAGCCTGGTTGGCCCATGGTGGCAAACACACATCTTCTGCATACACCAACCACACACACACACACTTGCTTTTAAAGTAACGACACACACACGCACACACACACAAACACACACACACACATCCAGATAACAGCGTAGCTGTGAGCTGCAGTCTCTGGTTCCCCCTCTGGTAAGGGACTGTTTATCCACCCACACTCTCAGGCTGTATGTCTGGATGATGTGGGTAGGAACAGACGTGTTTGTTCCTGTGTGTGTACGGCTTCATCTGTGTGTCTTGGTGTCGGTGTAGGCTGCAGCAGGTGTGTGGGTGGGCCATTCATCAGCTCCCTATTCTTTCTCGAAGCTTCTGAAGACAGGATATGGTTTAACAGTTCATCCACAGTCCCTCTTTCAAACAGGCGTAAACACTGGATGTGTCATCTATCTTCAATCGTTAAGTCCTAACTGTGTATGTCGGAATCCTCAGTCCAATTCAGAGATAACAGTCTCTGTACCTCAAGTCCTTAGCTTTGCAACTCTGTATATCTGAAGTAAATCCTGTGAAGACAAAGCACTGTATGGTTTGTCTGTATTGTCCCCGCTTTTCTAAATGCATGCTTGTTTCATATTTGAGTAGCCTTACTGTCCTTTAGCAAAGAATGCCAAACATCCACACTTCTTTTAAAGCCTTCCACTGTACCATTCCAGGAAACAAAAACAGTTTGATAGGCTCCATTTGAAATCTTCACCTCACTCAGTCATCACCTCCAGCAACATTGATCATGACAAACTCTGGGACCTCATCTGAGATTCCTGTCGACTGGAGCAGGACGACTCGCCGGTGTCTCAAGGCTGATACTGAGGGGCTAAGGGTCTCAAAGGCTCAGTGAAAGCAAACCACATCATAGTTCAGATCATTGAAGAGTATCTTGGTTCTGTCAGGAGACACTGTCTCTACGCCTCCTGCACAGCAGAACTCGTTCTGAGAGTGATCTCTAGTAGGGGAAAGGTGTATTGGATCTCTGTGAAGGTGCTTGTCCCTCCACCCCCTCCCCCTCCTCTCTGTGTTCAACAGTGATGGTGTGTGTGGTGAAGGTCAGGGATGGACCTCTATTCCCCCTTACTTAGGAAGACCATCCAGGGATCCCTAATCCGAAGCTCCAAGTTTGCTCAAGCCTGAAATTGGTTGAATGGTAGGTAGGTGTGAATAGATCTCCTGGGAGTGTTTCATAGGCTGAGGCATTACTCCCTGACCCATTGCTGCTATGCAAAGGCCTACTACGCTCTATTTATGCTTACTGTAACACGCAAATTTTTGTCAACACACACACATTACACAACATATGCACGCTCACTACTCCATGTCAGACGTGAGAGAGCCTTGACTGACGTTGTGTGGGCCGAGTGATCAATAAAGACCTGGTAGTGATTAAATGGCCAGGTGCTTTACACCTGAGAGCCTGTTTACACTTGTGCCTAATCCTTCACATGTATTGATCAAGATCAATGGCCAATGCTGTAGCAGGTTCAGTTAATAGTAGTCAAGAGTGACCTTAAGGCCACATTAGGTTCCAAACCTGGGTCAGTGCAATAAAACACATTATCGCTATCCAAACAGAACAACATGGTGCGTTACGGTTTAATGACTATTTGGACATTATGAGGAGAGAGAGAGCTTGTGTTACAGTTGCAGAGGTTTAATTCTGCTGAACTGTGCTGACTTGGGTTCTGCTAGACCGGGCAGGGCTGGGCTAGGCTTGGATATATTTGACCGCTCTGGATTGGGGTCTGTAGAGCAAGGCATTCCATTTACATTTAGTCATTTAGCAGACGCTCTTATCCAGAGCGACTTACAGTAAGTACAGGGACATTCCCCTGAGGCAAGTAGGGTGAAGTTCCTTGCCCAAGGACACAACGTCAGATGGCATGACCGGGAATCGGTCAACCTTCGGATTACTAGCCCGATTCCCTAACCGCTCAGCCACCTGACTCCCTGAAGGAAGAGATTAACTGTGCTGCTAGAATGTGTTGTGCTGGGCTGGGCTTAAATTGACTGAGCTGGGTTGTACTGGGGACTGGTTTTTGCTGGACTGGTCTTGACTAGGTACTGCTGGACAGAGCTTATCTAGCCTGATCTGAGCTCATCTGATCTTATCTTCATTAGGACACATGGGACCAGCAAGATTCTCTCAAAACATGTGTGTGTGTCTGTGTATGTGTGTGTGTGTGTGTGTGTGTTTGTGCATGTGTGAGTGTATGAGTGTATAAGTGTGTGCAAATGAGGCTGTGTGAATAATAATGTCTGCCCAAACAATCAGGTGTGGATCCGAATGACTCCTATCTGCTTCCTACTTTCCTCCCAAGGTTTCCTACTGCTGTCTTCAGGACTCCTGTCTTTCCAACCTCCTTTACAAGCTTGTCTCACAGTGTCCGAAGGCTGTTGTTTGTGAGGGACTTAGCTTAATTGAGTTAGGTTTGCAGTGTGGAATACAACAATGTCTGATTGTCTGATCGCAGACAATAGCCGCCCCAGCTCATTAAACAATTGATCACTTAATCATAATTGTAACCCTGCTGAACAGGCCTACACGTTATTAACTAACCCCACATCCACACACATAAATACACACACACACACCCTGTGCCAAGCTAACAGACTAATGCGGGGGCATCAATTATGATGCACATAACCACTCAAATTGAACTAGCCTGAAGGCTAGGGAAGGACACACACACACGTCAGTGTGCCAGAAAGGGAAAGTATTGAGAGATGAGCTTTTCTCCTTATCACACATACACCCACATTAACACAAATTAGGATGAGACATACACACACACAGTTACACAGTATTGTGTGCTGGCCTTTGTCTGTTCTGAATAGTAAGTGGTAATTCTCTACAGAGCCAAATGTGTTTTCCTCCAATCTGGCATGAATCAGATGAACCCCACCCTCCCAGATGGAGAATATCAGTATCCCTTTTATATGAAACTTTGTCCATTTAATTGGTCTAGTTCATTTCTATTGTCTTTTATTTGACCTCACTGTGATTCCTCCCACAGTCATGTCTGCAGTCTTTTTCAGCCCTCCATTATACTGCATGAAATGTAATCTGTTTCTTTTCTTCTTTTTCCCATTGCGTCTTTCACCCCTTCTTAAATCAAACGTAAGTTGGATCCCCTAAACAGTGGGGCTGGTCTCTGTGCTTTACTGAGTGTGTGCGGTAGGTAAGTCTGCTGCTGCCATCTGTAGGGCAGAGATTGAGATAGCTCCCGTTTTATCCTCTAATCCCCCTCCACCACCCGCCCCCCACACACACACACAGTCCTATCATTATTCTCCCGGTCTAGCTGCAGTGCGTCTCTTTAAACCTTCCCCAGTTGGTTCAGCTCTCTCCAAGGCCCTGTGAGTTATCAAGTGAAGTGGAGTCCTTCCCTCGTCGCTCTCTTTTTCTTTCTCTCTCTTTCTCTCTCCTATGTCTCGTTCTCTCTAACCCGAACATCCTCTCCCTCTGTCGTCCTCCCTCCATCTCTTCCTCTGCTCTCTGATTCTCTCTCACCCTAACCTAAACCGTGTCCTCTCTTTCACTGTAGCTTTGAACAGAATCGACCGGTTCACTTATGACTCTTTTTCTCCATCTATCTGTCTCTTTCTCTCTTTCTCTCCTTTCTCTTTGTCTCCAGCTGAAGCAAAGTGAGGCCAATGCGGACACGAAGGAGAAGCTTCCTTTGCGCCTGAGGATCTTTGAGAAGTTCCCCAACAGGCCGCAGATGGTTAAGATCTCCAAGCTGCCCTCTGACTTCACCGTCCCCAGGATTAGGTGCTTTTCTGCACACACACAAACAGACCCACACACACACACACTCACACACATACCTGAACAGAACAGAACAGAGCCTGTCTGAACTATATTTGTTCTTCCGATCCCAGATTAGACTCAATCACCCCCCTAATCAGTTCCCTCCTCCGTCACACATAATTGTAATTCCTGTTAAAGATTAAATAGGTAATATTTTAGGGGGAAGGCCAGCCTATAAATATGTTTTGTAAGCTGGAACAGGATGGCTGGAGCACAATAGGCTGGAAAGTAGCGGGCCACTCCAAATTAGAAATTGATATTCCCCTGGCTCTGAGTTATCTGTGTTCAACTCTAAGAGGGCCTCATTAGCTCCCACAACATCTTTAAAGTGGATAAAACCTTATTTTTCCCAAATCATTCCTTTTGTACCTTTAAAGAAGCTGATTAGTGCACAGCTGGGTCTCTCTCTCACCATCCCAGACTGCCTCCGCAACTCCATCTGCTCCCTCTTTTAGCTTTACAAAACGTGCGTGCACTTTGCGAGTGAAAAAAATTGTTTGTGTTCCATGTCTCTGGCTGAATGTTCAGTGTGCAACTTGTAAGTTCAATTTAAAGTATGCGTGTTCACACTTACAGTTTGGTAATACACTGTCTGTGCTGTGCTGTGCGTGTGTGTGTGTGTATACTGGTTCACAGAGAGAGCTTCATGAAGCAGTTCATTGACCGTCAGCAGCAGGACACCAGCTGTTTGTTCCGCCGTCTCCCCTCTGCCTCCTCATCGTCCTGTGACCATTCCAAACGCTCCGCCATCGAGGATAACAAGTACATTGACCAGAAGGTAACCATGACATTGATTAGTTGTGATGCACATTTTAAGAGTGGACCCAGTTAGTACATATTGGAGTAATTTTTATAACATGTCTCAGCTGAACTTCTGTATTGGGTATCCTTAGCGGATATAACTACAACCCTATTTCCTTTCAGCTGCGGAGGTCAATATTCAGCATTCGAGCTCGCAACCTCCTGGAGAAGGAGACCACCATCAATAAGATCCTGAGGTAAGACCTCAATCCATCCTTCCTCAGTCAGGTCCTGAAATAAGACCGACATCTATCCTTCCTCAATAAGACACTGAGGTAAGACCTCCAGACCTTCCGTCTTCTTGTGTAGAGTCATTAACATCCTTCTGCTTCAGAGCAGAGGAGTAGATGTCTTCTGCTGACAACCTGTAGATCTGAACCCTGGATTGTTGAAAACTCATGTGTAATTTGGTCTGTCACTTCAGATTTAGCTGCAGGTTCAGTTTATGGAAATGTGATGGTCTAGTATTGTTTGTCTCAGGCATTGGCACGGACACTCTATCTCGTTATCAAGCTCACAGACACAAACGCTTGCACAAATTATGGACCTCGCTTCTATAATGGAATAGTTTGATAACGGTTTTGCATGGACGCGATGGCACTAACTGAAGATTAGCCTCTCTACACCGTGTGTGTCAATATGTATGGAGGTGTGGGAGGGTATGTGCTTGTGTGTGTGAGTATCGCATTCATTTCCTCCATCTCCTCAATTTAGCCGCCAGACATCGCATCAGTAGTCATCGCACGTCCTCTCCGGTCTGTTCTAGCTCCACACACACACACACACACACACACACACACACACACACACACGGCCAAAGAGTAACTAATCACGTAGAGTGGCCATAAATAGGGTGAGGACACACTCTTGAAGCCCAGAGTGTCATTAGCTGGGTTCCGGTACATGACTCTGCAATTAGCCAGGGAGCGCCAGCAGCCCGGCTGGAATGATGGTGCCCACATCAGAATGGCACCCCGGGTGGCTGCTCTGTCCAGGGTTGGTACCCTGCTGAAAGGTTACACACTCACTTGATGTCTGAGTCAGTCATCAGTGGCCCAACTGCTGAAGCTGTGCTACTAGCCATTTGTGCCATTAGCTCTATTATAATTTGGGGTTGGAGGGGGAGGGGGGGGTGGATTATCTACTGCGTGAACTGTGTCTCTCTCTTCTACTGTATCTATCTGTAGAAGTACAGTAGAATTGTGTCTTCCTGTGGTTTTGCCACATATGGTGCTTTCAATGCGCGTGGGAAGCAGGTCTGTGTATGTGGGAGATAATGTGTGAGGTGTAGTGACTGTGTGTGTTTGTGTGTGTGTGCTGTCCAGAGCCTGCACCAGACAGCGTATGCTAAGCGGGTCCTTTGAAGGCCAGCCTGCCAAGGAGCGCTCCATCCTCAGCGTCCAGCATCACATCCGCCAGGAGCGCAGGTTTGTCACGCACCCACGCACACATGCACACACATTCGCACGCATGCACACACACACACACACAGGCACACACATTATGGGGGGTATTCCATGCCTTGCGCAACATAATAATAGCAAATAACCTATAAAGGCTAGGTTACCTGCAGTTGGCCACAACTAAAAGACTTGGATGCAAGACAATAATAGCATGGTGGTAGGGCTGAGAGATACTATATCGAATATTAGCTATGATATCACAATAATTTTGACGACAATGTAAAATCTGAAAATATTGTGAAAATCGAATATATATATTTTAAAAAATTGCCAACTTTTGGCAAAATTTGCACTACACCTTTTGTACTATTGTAACAATAGCTGTTCTATCTCAATTGTTTTTTTTTTTGTTTTCTAATGAGGGCAAAAGAAAATCATGTTTTTTTATTATTTAAATGCAAATGCAAACATATCAAGATATATATCAAATATCGTAAAAATGTTGACAATATCGAGATATATATATTTTTTATATATTGCCAGCCATTGCCATGGTTGATGCGAGTCCAGCCATGGTTTGTTTGTTTAAGGCTTTTAGCAACTGGAAACGAATGGCACAAAACAAATTTCGAAACAACGATCCCTTGATGTAGCCAAAAGAGCTAGGCGGGCAGGTGTGCGCAGGTGTTTCGCAGGTGTTTCTGTGCAGCGCTGAAACATAGTATGCGAAGCACAAATAACACCTGCCTGTACGCACGCGCAGGCGTATGCAGGCACTAGTGAGCCCTTTGCATAGGAATCAAGGCACGGAACACACGCATACATACACATGCACACACATATATACACACACACGCACTCACACACACACACTAGTATAGTCATGTCCTTGTTTCTCTCTCTTTTTCTCTCTCTCTTTTTCTCTCTCTCTTTTTCTATCTCTTTTTCTCTCTCTTTTTCTTTCTCTCTTTTTCTCTCTCTTTTTCTTTCTCTCTCTTTCTCTCTCAGGTTTTCTCTCCCTCCCCCCTCTCTCAATTACATTTAATTCAACATGCTTTATTGGCATGAATGTTCAGCTCGGCCACAGGCCACAGTGAAGGGACAACGCCTGTAATTATAAACATATCATACAACTTAATAAGTATCATCAATCACAAACAAACAGTAATTCAATAGTTGAATGATAGATTTTATAGGGCGAGATATTTCAAACGTACCAAAGCAAAACATTTTACATTTAGTCATTTTCATTTTAGTCACATACTGTGTAGTATGCATACATACAAACACACATGTATATCTACATGCTCATGCAGTATATACATACGTAAACATGCACACACTGTAGATTAAAATAACATAATGTGAATAAAACAGATGAAAAAGGTGATTCAAAGTGAATACAAAATTAAAATATGCCATGCCTTATGTATTATACCTTGTCCCACTGGTTGTCCCTAATGTCAGGACAGGTTGCTAAATACTTTGCTGCAAACATAAAGCAGTTAGGCTAAATACAGAAGTTTCTATCTGTTAAAGTTTCAAATTCTTCACGTTTGTTTCTAATTTTGGGGAAGCATGTTGTTCGAATTTCTTTATAAAGGTCACATTCTGTCAGGAAATGGAGGTCTCCACCTCTCCCTATGAACAGAGAGAGCACATCCTGTCCTCCCTGGGTAGCCAGGTCTGCTTGTGATGGCCTGTTTCTACTGCCAGGCTGTGCTCACTGAGTCTGTACATAGTTAATGTTTTCCTTAATTTTTGATCAGACACAGTGGTCAGGTAGTCTGCCATTGTGTACTGTCTCTTTAGATCCGAATAGCATTCTAGTTGACTCTGTTTTTATGTAACTTCTTTCCAATAAACAACATATTTCTCTTTTTGTTTTCTTTGAATTTGGTTTGGCCAGATTGACTGAGTGTTGTCCTGAGGCATTTGTGAATGTCAATTCACAATACGTAAGTCACAATTCACAATGAGTCTCTCTCTCTCTCTCTCTCTCTCTCTCTCTCTCTCTCTCTCTCTCTCTCTCTCTCAGGTCTTTGAGACATGGTTCTACCAGTCAGAGGATCAGTAGAGGGAAGTCTCTCGAGACTCTCACCCAAGATGTAAGTGTTCAGTCTTTGGGAGTCTTTAACGTCTGTGGATTACTTTGTGTGTCATCACTAATCCAAATTGTAGATTTGAAGGAGGTTGCAAGTGAACACGTGCCCTTATCCAAGTTTGCTTCTCTTCTCAGCACTCCAGTACGGTGCGTTACCGCAATGCTCAGAGAGAAGACAGCGAGATCAAGATGATCCAGGAGAAGAAGGAGCAGGCCGAGATGAAACGGTAAACACACACCCAGACTCACACACACATACACACACACTTATCCGAAGCCGAATCAGGCCTAGGCACAGCTGGCAGTTAGAGTAGTGTTAGAAGAATCTCATTACAGACCCATCACTTTGAAGAAACCCATCAGTGTTGTGTGTGGGTGTGTGTGTGTGTTACTGAAAGACGCTCTTATCCACAGCGACTTACAGTAAGTACAGGGACATTCGCCCGAGGCAAGTAGGGTGAAGTGCCTTGCCCAAGGACACAACGTCATTGTGGCACGGCCGGGAATCGAACCAACAACCTTCTGATTAATAGCCCAACTCCCTAACCGCTCAGCCATCTGACCCCCACCCTCCATGCACTCGATATTTATGTGTATGTGGTTGTTTAAAATCCATGAGGAGGATCTGACAGAGAGCCATCCCTACTTTGACAATGTATCTTTATTGTGTGTGTGTGTGTGTGTGTGTGTGTGTGTGTGTGTGTGTGTGTGTGTGTGTGTGTGTGTGTGTGTGACTTAACAGGAAGGTCCAGGAGGAGGAGTTGAGAGAGAACCACCCATACTTTGACAAGCCTCTCTTCATCGTGGGGCGAGAGCATCGTTTCAGGAACTTCTGCAGGACGGTAGTGAGGGCTCGCTTCAACGCGTAAGTACTGAAGAAAGATCCCAGCCTGACAGTAGTAAACAAGAGAATATAAGTACTTAATAACGACCATATTGAGTACAGTGGTACTATAGCAGTGCTCCTTTAGTACTACATTAGTTACAGTTTGTACTACCTATAATGGGACTGCATTAGTATTAAATAAATACTTAACACATAAGTATGAAATGAGTTATATTGTATCTACTGCAAAAGCACTATATAAATTACAGCCATAAATTACACAGTAATTTGATGGAATAAGGTGATGGAATTTCTGGGTGTTTGTAAGGTAATAAACACTTTTGTAAATGTGTGTGTTCGTGTCCAGGTCTACAACAGATCCTATCACCGGAGCAGTGAAGAACACCAAGTATCACCAGCTTTAGTGAGTCTAAATCCTTTTAATTCATGTTGATCTAGAAACTATGGATTATCTATTTGGAACGCCGAACTTGATTCATCCAAAATTGGCCCCCTTACTTCTGAGAGTGGGGAGGATTGAGAAAGCTGCAGAGCTGTGAAATAGATTTTTGTATTCCTTGCAGTTACATAATGTGATTGGGATTCTGCAGGCCTCGGAGTCAGATTCTAAAACCGAGAAAATTTAATTTCTATCAGATTCTCTGGGCGCCAGGGGACTGCAGGAAAGATCCTACTGTGAAAAAGATTGGGCCGCAGTGTTCTGTCTCCCTCCCCCTTTAAGAGCAGTCCTTGAATGATCCCTCTGTATTAGATGGGGAAGTATGTGTATGGGGGGTGAGTGTGTCAGGGGAGGGGGGGTTGGCGATGAAAGGGGTGATAGCAGAGGAAATGTTGTCGAAGCCTGGCCTACTTAAAGTCAGTACTGCGGTAGAGGAACTAGGACTCGTCGTGTGTGTTCAAATTGTGCGTGTGTGGGTGTATGTGCGTTTGTGTGTGTGTGTGTGCATATGTATGAGTCTGTTTCTCTCTCCGTCTCTCCACAGTGACCTCCTGGGGCTGGTCACTTATCTGGACTGGGTGATGATCGTGGTGACCATCTGCTCCTGCATCTCCATGATGTTTGAGTCTCCCTTCACCAGGGTCATGCACGTGCCCACCTTGCAGGTGACTCGAACAGCACGGCAGGAAAACACTGGATAGAACAACTCTAAGGCCCATGCTGTATTCGTTTATCTGTGTAGGTATAGGTATGTGTGTGTAGGGAGTGTGTTTGTGATGGACTCACAACGTCTGTTTCAGATCGGAGAGTATGTGTTTGTGATCTTCATGAGCATCGAGCTGAACCTAAAGATCATGGCTGATGGCCTGTTCTTCACCCCAACCGCCGTCATCAGGGACTTCGGAGGAGTCATGGACATCTTCATTTATCTGGTAAGATCACACCATGGTCCGCTCTACCTGTAGTACTGTAGTCGATGTTCCCCACTGTGGTCTGCTCTATCTACCTGATGAGATATTCCTCCCGCTGGAGAAAGAGAGTGTCTTCTGATCGTACATATGTATGGTTATCGTAAACACATTTCTGTAAAAAAAAAAAAAAAAAAAAAAAAAAAAAGGAGAAGTCTGTCTCAACTGGGAGTCAGGTGGCCGAGCGGTGAGGGAAGTGGGCTAGTAATCCGAAGGTTGCCAGTTCGATTCCCGGCCGTGCCAACTGACGTTGTGTCCTTGGGCAAGGCACTTCACCCTACTTGCCTCGGGGAGAATGTCCCTGTACTTACTGTAAGTCGCTCTGGATAAGAGCGTCTGCTAAATGACTAAATGTAAATGTAACTTCTGGCGATTGCTTTTTAATGACCGTAAACAACTTTTCGAATTCTTCAGAATCATAATCATCTTCATTTCCATGCTTTATTCATCGCTGGTTGTTTTTTCAGGCCGCTATTGAAAACAACTCTTGTTTTGCTCATCATGTGCCATGGGGATTATTTTATGGGCTGGAATGTGTTATCGCATTGAAAACAGAAAGACGCACAAAAAAAAAATTCCAAGCAACCAAGTCACATCTAGTCACCTCTGTCTGTTAAACAGCGATAAGAACGGTGTAATTTCTGTTCTTTTCTTTTGCCCCTCCTCTCACCTCTAGCTGGGCCTGATTTTCCTCTGCTGGCTGCCCAACAACATTCCCCCAGAGTCAGGTGCCCAGCTGCTGATGATGCTACGCTGTCTGCGGCCCCTCCGCATCTTCAAACTGGTCCCGCAGATGAGAAAGGTGGTCCGGGAAGTCATCAAGGGCTTCAAGGAGATCTTCCTGGTCAGTGGTGCAACATAAACACATGCACAAGCACACCCCCACACGCAGTCTCTCTCAGACTCACACAAACGCGGTATTAAAAAATCGGGATTTTCGAAACGAGCAGCCTCTTGATGTGACTAGAGTGGTTTTCTGTGATAGATCCGTGTTCCCAGTAGTGTTGCAACAACCCCCCCGCCCTCCCCCCTCCCCTGCCAGATGAAAGAGCAGTGCAGTATGTGCTGACTGAGTGTGGAGCTCTGCCAGGTTTCCCTGACACCCTAAGCTGCCAGCCTCCTGGCTGCCCCCAGCGCTCTGCTCATCGCTCTGGGAAAGCCCTGTCTGACTCCCATCTCATCCATTTGATCTCTCTCTCCTACACACACACGCACGCTTGCACACACACACACACACACACTCTGTTTTCTATATTTATCCCTTTGTCTATTTCTTTCCTTCTCCCCTTTCTCTCTCTCTCTCTCTCTCTCTCTCTCTCTCTCTCTCTCTCTCTCTCTCTCTCTCTCTCTCTCTCTCTCTCTCTCTCTCTCTCTCTCTCTCTCTCTCTCTCTCTCTCTCTCTCTCTCGTCTGTCTCTGTCTCTGTCTCTCTCTCTCTCTCTCTCTCTCTCTCTCTCTCTCTCTCTCTCTCTCTCTCTCTCTGTCTCTGTCTCTGTCTCTGTCTCTCTCTCTCTCTCTCTCTCTCTCTCTCTCTCTCTCTCTCTCTCTCTCTCTCTCTCTCTCTCTCTCTCCTCTCTCTCTCTCCTCTCTCTCTCTCTCTCTCTCTCTCCTCTCTCTCTCTTGCTCTCTACCTCTGACACACACACACACAGGTCTCCATCCTGCTCCTCACACTGATGCTGGTGTTTGCGAGCTTTGGGGTGCAGCTCTTGCCGGAAAACTCGCCAAGTGTAACGACCCACACATCAGTAAACGGGTATGGAATCTCCCCTCCCTTCTTGTAGAGCTTATGTCCCTAGAATTAAAATGAGGAGCAGGGATTTTCTTCTGCCGAGTCAGCAGGAACCCCAGTATCAACCAGTCATCTAAATTAGCCAAACGTTTTGTTGCAGTGACATAACTAAGCTGTGTGATTTGGTTAACAGGAGGACTGCCATGGAATCTTCCGGATCAATGTGAGCGTGTCAAAAAACCTCAACCTCAAGCTGAAACCAGGGGAGAAGAAGCCAGGCTTCTGGGTGCCCAGAGTCTGGTGGGTCCACACACACACACACACACACACACCGACCTAACAGTCCACTCACCACTGCACAGGCTGTGTGAACATATTCAGAGACACATCAGATATCTGCTCTTATGCTAGTTCGTCTGAACTTTCCTTTTTGATTCCTGCCTCAGGGCCAACCCTCGCAACTTTAACTTTGACAACGTTGGCAACGCCATGCTGGCACTATTCGAAGTGCTGTCACTCAAAGGCTGGGTGGAAGTCAGAGACGTCATTATTCATCGTGTTGGATCGGTATACACCCTTTTACTTTCAAAAACCACAATAGGTACCGAAGTGCTCTACATGGAGTTATAGAAAAACATTTCTATCCATCTATCCATCCTGACGCGTCTCTGCTCCCACAGATCCACGGTATCTACATTCATGTGTTCGTGTTCCTGGGCTGTATGATTGGCCTGACTCTGTTTGTGGGAGTGGTCATCGCCAACTTCAATGAGAACAAGGTGAGAAGGTCTCCATTCTCTCGCCCGTCGTTTGCTGTGTTTTCTCCTGACAGGCGACTTCGACAAAAGGCCATCTCGGTACTAGACCGGGCTTTTGTGGAGGGAAAAACGTTCCCTGTTCTTCGAGCTTAGTGTCTAGCTGAGTCTACAAACCTCCTTCCCTCGTTTCCCTCTTCTCCCTGTCCAGGGTACAGCTCTACTGACTGTGGACCAAAGGAGGTGGGAAGATCTCAAGAGTCGTCTGAAGATAGCCCAGCCCCTCCACCTGCCCCCACGCCCAGGTTAGTCTGCGTGGACAGTGTGCTGTGCAATGTGACCACGTTTGAAGTTAGAGGGTGGAGGGGGCTGGTGGAAAAAGGGCAGGGGGGAGGTGGACGTGGGCCTGGGGAAGGTGGAAGGAGGCCCGGGGGAAGTGGAGGGGGTCTCGGGGAGGTGGAGGGGGCCTGGGGGAGGTAGAAGGAGGCCCGGGGGAAGTGGAGGGGGTCTCGGGGAGGTGGAGGGGGCCTGGGGGAGGTAGAAAGAGGCCTGGGGAAGGTGGATGGGGCCGTGGGGAAGGTGGAAGGAGGCCCGGGGGAAGTGGAGGGGGTCTCGGGGAGGTGGAGGGGGCCTGGGGGAGGTAGAAAGAGGCCCGGGGGAGGTGGATGGGGCCGTGGGGAGGAGAGGGAGGTGGTTGTATGCGTGTGTGTGTGGGGGGGTGTTGCAGGCTTCGATGTAGCCAGTTAACTCAGTCGGTCCCACGGCTAACAGGAAATCGATGGAGCAGGCTTAGTCAGCAGCTCGTCGGCTAGCAGGCGTATTAATCTGACTCTGATCCACATCCAACACCCCCTGGCTGCCTGGCTCCACGCGCTGATACAGATTCACCTTCTCTCTCTTTCTCTCTCTGTCTCTATCTCTCTATCCCTCTCTCTCTCTCTCTCTCTCTCTCTCTCTCTCTCTCTCTCTGTCTGTCTCTCTTTCTCTGTCCTCTCCCTCTCTCTGTCTCCGTATCTGTCTCTCTGTCTCTCTCTCTCTCTCTGCCTGTCTCTCTCTGTCTCTCTTTCTCTGTCCTCTCCCCCTCTGTCTGTCTCTGTCTCTCTGTCTCTCTTTCTCTGTTCCTGTCTCTCTCTGTCTCTTTCTTTCTCTCTCTCTGTCTCTCTCTCTCTCTGTCTGTCTCCGTATCTGTCTCTCTGTCTCTGTCTCTCTCTCTCTGCCTGTCTCTCTCCGTCTCTCTTTCTCTGTCCTCTCCCTCTCTCTGTCTCTCTGTCTCTGTTCCTGTCTCTGTCCTGTCAGATGGCTGACCAGTTAGAGAATCGGGCTATTAATCAGAAGGTTGTCGGTTCGATTCCTGGCTGTGAAAAATGATGTTATGTCATCAATGATTTGATGTTGATATTTGACTCGGGTTGGATTGTTTAACTGGACATTTTGGTTATTTTCTGAGAATAGCTTGGGTGGACTGGACGGGAAAAGACGGCGGGGCTGGGTCAGGTTGAGCTAAGAATTCTGCTTGGAATGGGTGAGGCCAGGGTGAAATGGGCCTGTGGTATTGAGAGTCATGTATTACATACAGATGGTGGGACATCTCTGTAGACTCCTCTTTCATGAGACCCGTCATATTCATGTCTGATTACCAATCGATATTATCACTAATCACTGTCTGGAGATGTTGACCAGGGTGTGTGAGGAGAGGAGGCACCTCCTCTCAGATAAACAGCCATTGGCAAGCCATGGTCCACTCTCCCTGACAAATATACTGACCAGTCCTCCCAGCTTTATAGAGCAGATAAACACATGCCATTAAACTGTCTGGACTCTCTGTGTAAAACCTCCTCTTCCTCCTCTCATTCCTCCTCCTACTCATTTCCCTGTGCTCTCCACCATAGCAGACCCCTGCTTTCACCTTCCCTCCTGATCATTTGTCAGTCTTAATTCCCCCCCCCCCAAGTTTGACTGACAGCATTGCAAATTACTGTGGAATGCCTGTGCAGTACCGTAGCTCTCCAAACCACAGCTCACCAGCAACAGGCTACAGGGTCTGTATGGCTTTGCTGCGTCAAAAAGTGTATTCCAGACGATGTGGTGTGGGACCTGATGATACCCGTCCTCTCCGCGTTGGTTTAGTCTCTTGTCTTCTCCTCGCCCTCACAGAGACTGGCGGTTTCAGAGCCAAGATGTATGACATCACCCAGCACCCCTTCTTCAAGCGAGGCATCGCTGTGCTGGTGCTGGCGCAGTCTGTGCTGCTGTCTGTCAAGGTAAGGCTCTTGTGCTCTCAGAAACCTCTTCCACTGAACCTTTGTGTCAAGGGTGGGGTGTTCAGGCGTGTGTGTGTGTACGTGTGTGTGTGTGTGTGTGTGTTTTACAGTGGGACGTGGATCATCAAGTGACCGTTCCCCTGGCCACCATGTCTGTAGTCTTCAACTTCATCTTTGTGCTGGAGGTAGGTGTGTGGAGGTCGGTCTATAAAAGGAGGTAGGTCTATAAAAGGATGTAGGTCTATATAAGGAGGTAGGTCTAAGTATGGAGGTAGATCTATATAAGGAGTTAGGTCTAAGTATGGAGGTAGGTCTATATAAGGAGGTAGGTCTAAGTATGGAGGTAGGTCTATATAAGGAGGTAGGTCTATATAAGGAGGTAGGTCTAAGTATGGAGGTAGGTCTATATAAGGAGGCTAGGTATACATAATTAGGTAGGTCTATGTATGGAGGGAGGTTACAGTCATGTGCTTGAAAGAATGAAAGGTAGTCTCTCTGGCTGAGCACAGCGTGACATCATTGGTCCTCTGATGACTGTTGTTGTGGTGGTGGTAACCTAGGTGACAATGAAGCTAATCGCCATGTCGCCAGCCGGGTACTGGCAGAGCAGACGCAACCGCTACGACCTGCTGGTGACATCACTGGGGGTCATATGGATAGTCCTCCACTTTGCACTATTGGTGAGTCCACACATACACACACACCACACACACACACGTACACGCTTCGACAAATAAAACACACAGCACACAACTTGAACGGGATGTGTCATGTGTGTGTGCAGAATGACTACACCTACATGATGGGCACGTGTGTGATCGTGTTCCGGTTCTTCACCATCTGTGGAAAGCATGTGAGTAGGGTGCTGCCAACACACCCACCAACCACAGCCAGGATGCCCTCCTGAAAACGGACAGATCATTGACCATCCGTCGCTCTCTTGGTTTGTGTGCGCGTGTGTATGCGTGGGGTGTGTGTATGCATACGTGTGTGTGTGTGGGTGTATTTCTGTGCATGAATGTTTGTGTGTGCATATTTCTGTGTGTGTGTGCGCGTGTGTGTGTGTGTCTCCAGGTGACTCTGAAGATGCTGCTGCTGACCGTGGTGGTGAGCATGTATAAGAGCTTCTTCATCATCGTAGGGATGTTCCTCCTCCTCCTCTGCTATGCCTTCGCTGGCGTGGTCCTCTTCGGCACCGTCAAGTATGGCGAGAACATCAACAGGTCAGCATGCTCATTTCCTGCTTTCTCCATGTTGAAGCTCCAAAACAAAGAATCCAAAGAATATGTGTGTGCATGCATGTGTTTCAATGTTTGGATGTGTGTGTGTGTGTGTGTGTCTGTGCGTGTTTCTTGACGATGCGTGTCCTTATGTGTGTGTGTTATGTTGTGTGTGTCCTCAGGCATGCCAACTTCTCCACGGCGGGCAAGGCCATCACGGTTCTGTTCCGCATCGTCACCGGGGAGGACTGGAACAAGATCATGCATGACTGCATGGTAGGACACACACAGACAGACACACACACACTTACACAGACACATCAGCCAGATAACAAGAATTGAAAGCAGGGCTGGACTGGGACAAAAAAATGGCCCTGGCATTTTTGCTCAAACCAGCCCACCACAATTGGTCGGTCGGTCAGACACCTGCTCCTCTGCCTGACAGGTGCCATGGCCAATCACCTCTCCTCCATGTTCTATGTTCACCTGTTTTTTGCAAAATGTCAGGTACTGTAGGCTTTGAAACTGAAGCTACAGCACTAAACAAGTCGGTTATTTTTCCACATGTTGAGGCATCAACCTCTAAACTTCTCTGCACCCCCCTTGCCCTTGCGCTTTTGTTTCTCCATCCTAATCCACAGGTTTTTGGCTCTGAGCCACTGCATCTGACACAAGAAACAGAGGGGGAGGGGTGGAGCCTGTTAAGAGATGTGATTGGGCCAGCCCAGTGTCAGTCTGGAAAATGAACCAATGGATCGCTGTCCCTGCGTTATGGGGCTGTCGTTGGCCAATTTTAAGTTTATAAAAACCAAATATAAAAAAAAAATAGATTTCTATATATATTCAATATCATATCAGACCAAGTGCGTCGGCCCACCGGGCATTTGCCTGATATGCCAGATTACCAATCCAGGCCTGATTGAAAGTGTACCGTACTCTGGGCTTTCTTCCGAACCGTATCTGTGTTGTGTACTTGCTCATAGAAACATACACTCAAAGGTCTGGTTACGTAAGCATCTGCTCTGGCGCTGGCTGTGTGGGAGTTCAATCTGCGTGCTATCCCTCAGAGGGGAGGCCCGGTGTTTGAGAGGGAGGCCCCAGGTGTTGGGTACTGAGTGTGTTTGGGTTTCCCCCCACGCCCCTCCCCAGGTGCAGCCCCCCTTCTGCACCCCAGACAAGCACCGCTACTGGGAGACAGACTGTGGAAACTACGCGGGAGCTCTGATCTACTTCTGCTCATTCTACGTCATCATAGCATACATCATGCTCAACCTTCTCGTGGGTAAGTGTGTGTGTGTAGAATGTAGCGTGTAGGGTTGTGTGTGTGCGCGTGCGCACGCGTGTGAGGTAGAGTCCCTCAACCGAAAGACACGGGGTCGAGCTTTTGCGTGTCATTAGCTCCTAAAGCACAATCAGCCCTATCGTGTCTCAGACAATGTTATCACTGCTCATAAAACTCTCAGCCATGCAGAAACGATGGTCTCACCTCCACAGAGAGAGAGAGAGAGAGAGAGAGAGAGAGAGAGAGAGAGAGAGAGAGAGAGAGAGAGAGAGAGAGAGAGAGGGGGGGGGGGGGGGGGGAATAGAGGGGGAGAGAGGGAAAGAGGTAATGACACATAAAGGAAGGGGGCGGGGGGTGGGGGTGGACACGGGCCATATCAAACCATTACCAGGGGAGCTCTATGGAAGGGACCCAGTCTTATCTCCCTGTTCATCTCTGTAGATCTGACTGAGCTGAAAACCCGCTGGCTTTATGGAGTGTGTGTTTTGGTAGAGACGGCAAGCTATCTGACAACGGGACAAGTGAGGGAATACACTCCCATTGACCCGCAATGCAGTCCCCCGCACATAGATTATCAATGCTAGTTGCCTTTTATGTACGTTTGCCCAAGTCGTCTGCTACACTGCCAGTTAGGGTAGGGTTTAAAATGATAAAACAATATTTCTAGTCACCCTTAATGCAAGGTAGATACAAGGCAGAAGTAGTAACTGGGGAGACTGTTACTGTCAGGGGGAGTGCACGGGATGGACCCAAATGCAAGGGGACAGGATCAAAGAGAACAAAGACTCCTCAAAACAGGAACACGGCAGGAATACTCACATAACTCGAACAACGCTGCAACAAGGACTGACAAAGGGAGCAAACCTATACACGTGGCAGGGTAATCACACATGGCCAACAGCTGGGTGACTAGAACGAGAGACTGGAGTGCAGGGAGCCAGGAGAAAGAGAGACAAGACCAGGACTGGAACACACACCCAGGGAGAAAACACTCGAGCAGGGAAAACCTGGAACTCAAACTCAACATTTACTTTGGCACAGCTGTGGCAAATTACTACAGCATACAGAACGAAACAAAAGATATGTCATGGATATACTGGGTTTTGGGTGTGATTAGGTGAGCTTCCCTCTAAGAACCAGTTTTATCTGCGTCTCTTGTCAGCCATCATCGTGGAGAACTTTTCTCTCTTCTACTCCACGGAGGAGGACCAGCTGCTGAGCTACAACGACCTGCGGCACTTCCAGATCATCTGGAACATGGTGGACGACAAGCGCGAGGTGAGGCCGGGGCCGCGGGGGGGGGTAATAAAGAGGGGAGGAAGAAGAAGAACCGAATGAGAGGTGAAAAGGGGAGGAAGTAGGGATAGAAAAGGGGGAAGGGGATGGGAAAGCGAGTCCTAGTGTCTTGTCAGTCTGTCGTGACCGCGTCCCACCCCCCTCCCCTCCCCGCTGTGTCCAGGGGGTGATCCCCACGTCCAGGGTGAAGTTCCTGCTGCGCCTGCTGAGGGGCCGGCTGGAGGTGGACTTGGACAAGGACAAGCTGCTCTTCAAGCACATGTGCTACGAGATGGAGCGCCTGCACAACGGGGGGGACGTCACCTTCCACGATGTGCTCAGGTGACGCGCGCACACGCACGCACACGCTGACGCCCACACACACACACACACGCACCCATACACACTGAAACATAGATGGACACACGCACACATACTGATATGTATGCACACACACTGCTACGCAGACACACACACTTATACACTTATACATAGGCATCAGTGTTTCCTCTAGGATTTTTTTTTGCAGCGACCCCCCCACCCCCCAGCCGAAACAAAGTTCCAACACTATATTTCGGTGCAGGTTAATGTAATAGTCTAATAGCTAATGTAATATTGCACATATTTTCGTCCTATTTCCCCTAAATCAATAAGGTTAGGCTACTTAAAGACACCTTCCACTCATAAAGTATGTTCTAAATGGCATGGATGCTGCCAATAAATAATTGACGTAACAACTTATTGTAAATGGTCACTAGCCTAGCCGATGGATTAAGGTACTCGAAAGCATGTACACTGTCTGCTTCATTTGATCTTGATAGGCTAAGCATTCTGTAGCAAATAATAACAATAAACACAATATTTATTAATTAAAACTACTTCAGCATAATAATGCACCTAAAATACAAACATGAGCGAGGGCAGCAATTTCTATCGAACCACAGACGTGCAATTTAGCTAGTAGTGGAAGAATACAAAACAACGAAAATCACCAGTTAATTTAATTAAATAACAGGCTTAAATGAACTGACAACATAAGTTATACGACTTGCAGTTCTCAAGGACGCCCACACGCAATCTCAACTGCGGTGTGAAGCTCCCTCCGTGCTATTCTCCGACATGCACTCTAACAATCACTGCTGATAGACGGCCTAAAAAATGTAAATCAACATAGAGGAAACACTGGGCATACATTAACACCACAAACACTGACATGTACACACACAAACACACACACACACACACACTAGTACATTAGCACACATTCTTTAACACATAGGTAAACACACACTAAAACATAGACACACACACAGTAATACATAGGAAAACACATTTGAACTTCCGAGTAGAAGTTAAAACTAAACTGTCCTCTGTCTGTGTGTGTGTCTGTGTGTGTCTGCATGTGTGTGTATGTGTGTGTCCGTGTGTGTGCGTATGTGTATACATGTGTGTGTGTGTGCGTACACGTGTGTGTGTATGTATGTGTGTGTATGTGCGTGAGCGCGCGTGTGTATGGGCGTACGGCGTGTGTGTATGCAGCATGCTGTCGTACCGCTCGGTGGACATCAGGAAGTCCTTGCAGGTGGAGGAGCTGCTGGCGAGGGAGCAGCTGGAGTACACCATCGAGGAGGAGGTGGCCAAGCAGACCATACGCATGTGGCTCAAGAAGTGCCTCAAACGCATCCGCGCCGTAAGACGCGCACACACATACAGTACACGCGCACACACATATATGAACACACAAATACACACATACAAAGACACACACACTCGCACACACGCAAACACACACACATACACACGCTTGCACCGAAAACTCTAGGGAAGCCGCAGCAAAGGGAGGAAGGCGACACGGTCTATCTCACATAGCTCCATCTCTCTCTATTTCTCTCCTTTTCTCACTCTCCTCCTCTCATTTAGCCTATTTATCTCGCACAAAGCCGCCATTATTGGACGCACACTCACCACATCCTCTCGTGTGTGTGTGTGAGCGCGTGTGCATGTGTGTGTGTGTGTGTGTGTGTGCGTATGTACGTGTGTGTGTGTGTGTGTGTGTGCGCAGAAGCAGCAGCAGTCCTGCAGCATCATCCACAGTCTGCGGGAGAGCCAGCAGCAGGAGCTGAGCCGCTTCCTCAACCCCCCCAGCATAGAGACCACCCTGCCCAGCGAGGACAACACACACAGCCGGGACCACCCCTCACAGCCTGAGGTACACGCACACACACACACACAAATGCTCACGTACACACACACACACACACACTCTCACACATATGCTCACGCACATACCCACACACACTCCTACACCCATACACACCCTCTCACATAAACACACACACACGTACACACACTGCCAGGAACACCCCTCGCAGCCCGTGGTACAGCACGCACACACACTCGCACGACCTCTTACACACACACATGCACAACCAAGACAACCCATACCAGCCTGAGGCACAGCACAGACACACACACGTACACACACTCACACACACAACCCGGTTAATCTATCCCAGCCTGAGGTACATGACAGACACACGCTCACATACACGCACACCCGGGACCACCAATCGCAGCAAAAGGTACTGCACACACACACACACACAACCAAGACAACCCCTCGCAGAGGTACAGCACACACTCGCATCACTCAGAATCAGAATCAGAATTCGGTTTATTCGCCATGTATGTTATACAAACACGGAATTTACGGTGGCAGGGAGGTGCAAACACTAAACATATAGGAATCTTAAATTAAGTAAATGTACAGAAGTTTAACTATTCCTAAGAACTAAACAATCTAAGAATAAAAAAAAATAAATATACAATAAAATATATATAAAAATAAGAATAAGAATGAGCAGCATGAGTGGTCAACATAGTGCAATCAGATACTGGGTTAAATAATGAATGAATGTCAATGGGAGTCCTTGGCCTTGCTGAAGAGGCCAGTAGCAGATGGAAAGAAACTGTTCTTATGGCGTGAGGTTTTGGTCCTGATGGACCGCAGTCTTCTGCCGGAGGGGAGTAGCTGGAACAGGGAGTGGGAGGGGTCGGCCAAAATCTTCCTCGCTCGCCTCAGGGTCCTCGAGGTGTGCAGGTCCTCGAGGGTAGGGAGATTGCAGCCATCTCCACTGTCTTAAGAGCATTGAGCTCTAAGTTGTTCTGGCTGCACCAAGTCACCAGGTTGTCAGCTTCCCACCTATAATCAGACTCGTCCCTGTCAGAGATGACCCCAATGAGGGTGGTGTCGTCCGCAAACTTCAGAAGTTTGACGGACGGATGACTGGAGGTGCAACTGTTGGTGTACAGGGAGAAGAGCAGAGGGGAAAGGACGCAGCCCTGAGGAGATCCGGTGCTGATGGACCGGGAGTCAGAGACTTGTGTTCCCAGCTTAACGCACTGCTTCCTGTCAGACAGGAAGTCTGTGATCCACCTGCAGGTGGAGTCGGGCACGTTCAGCTGGGAGAGCTTGTCCTGAAGCAGGGCGGGGATGATGGTATTGAAGACAGAGCTGAAATCCACAAACAGGATCCTGGCGTAGGATGCTGGGGAGTCCAGGTGCTGTAGGGTGAAGTGGAGGGCCATGTTAACGGCGTCATCCACAGATCTGTTGGCTCTGTAGGCAAACTGCAGTGGGTCCAGGAAAGGGTCGGTGATGGATTTGAGGTGTGCCAGCACAAGGCGCTCAAAAGACTTCATAACCACAGAGGTCAGGGCGACGGGTCTGTAGTCATTATGTCCTGTTGGCCTTGGCTTTTTGGGCACAGGGATGATGGTGGAGGACTTGAGACAGGCTGGCACATGGCATGTCTCTAGGGAGGTGTTAAAGATGTTGGTAAACACCGGAGACAGCTGGTCAGCGCAGTGCTTGAGGGTGGCAGGAGAGACAGAGTCCGGCCCAGCTGCTTTGCGGGGGTTCTGCCTCTTGAAAAGTCTGTTAACTTCACCCTCCTGAATGGAGAGAGTCGTCACTGTAGAGGGGGGGAGGTGGGAGGCCTCCTGGGTGGGAAGGGGTAGTTCAGGACTGTCCAATTGTCTTTCAAATCTGCAGTAGAACTCGTTCAGGTCGTTGGCCAGACGGGAGTCGTTAGTGGAGTGGGGGGCTCTGGGCTTGTAGTTAGTAATCTGCCTGAGCCCTCTCCAGACAGAAGCAGAGTCGTTAGCAGAGAACTGGCGCGTCAGTCTCTCTGAGTACAGTCGTTTAGCCTCTCTCACCGCCTTGCTAAACCTGTTCTTCGACTCCTTGAATCTGTCTCTATCCCCACTCCTAAATGCTTCCTCCTTCTCTGACCTCAACCTTCTGAGCTCTGCTGAGAACCAGGGCTTGTCGTTGCTGAAGTTCACCCTGGTGCGTGTTGGAATACAGCAGTCCTCACAGAAGCTGATGTATGATGTCACAGCCTCTGTGAGTTCATCCAGACTATTGGTAGCAGTCGTGAACATATCCCAGTCAGTACAGTCCAAACACGCCCGCAGATCCTCCATAGCCTCACTGGTCCCCTGTTTTGATGTCCTCACAACAGGTTTACAGAGCTTTAATTTCTGCCTGTATGCAGGAATCAGATGGACCATGGCATGGTCAGAGTCTCACACATACACACACACACACAACCAGGTTAATAATTGGGTGTAATCAGTGTCAGCGCAGCTGCACACAGTACATTCACCGCGTACCTGATACGGGTGAATTACGTGTGGGCTACTCTGGCGAGTTGTGGAAAGCGAGGAATGAATACTACACCTTACAGTTTGATAGAAAATTGCATTGTGCATATAAACAGGCATCATTTCTGCATATTACAGTTGATAAGCATACTTCGCATACTTTGTTCAGTGATGAACATCCTCATCACTAGAAGCGCAGAGCCATTCTTCCACACACTGATCACTCACTCTCAGAATGCCCCCCCCCCCCTCTCTCTGTGCAGCTGAGTGGACTACAGCAGCTGCTGAGCCCCACCCTGTCTGACAGGGGGGGCTACAGGCAGGACTCCTCCGAACTGGGGCGCCCCCAGAGGAAGCTGGGACAGTGGAGGCTTCCCGCAGGTCAGTACTGCTCAGACCGGCCAACTCGCCCACTCACTCCCCGACCGGCCAATCGACTCAACGACTGACCCGCTAACTGATTTTTCTATTTGTTTGAAGGTGTCGTACGGCTAGTAATTTATGTAAGTGTCATTCCGTGCACTGTTTTCCCAGGACGCACCAGCGTCAAGTCCATGGTGTGTAAGATGACCCCGGTTACCGACGAGGCCTCCTCTGGGTCAGAGGTCAAGAAGTGGTGGACGCGCCAGCTGACCGTAGAGAGCGACGAGAGCGGCGATGACCTCATTAACATTTAGCGGGTCTGCACTGCGGTGTGAACCTACAGCAAACATTGAAGGAAGGACCAAAACTGCTGCTCTCTATCTGAACCAACACAATCAGTCGAAGGACCAAAAAGTTACCTGGGGAGGAGATGTGCTTCTCTGCTGTTTTTTGGGGGATGTGTGTGTTTTTTTCGAGTGACAGACGTACTTTCTGTGAACCAAGAGACTGTGAAGGCTGAAATGTCTGACATCAGTTAGGTTACATGTTCACTTCCTGTCTGACTGTAGACTCCACGTTCACTTCCTGTCAAAATCCTTTAAGCCCCTACTCTGTTTCCTGTCTGACCCCTTGTAGACTCCACCTCCACTTCCTGTCTGACCCCTTTAGAGCCTTGCTGTGTTGTGGCTCCATGCAAAACTAGTGTATGCTGTTTTAGTCTCAGTCACTGTTGGGATTCTAAAGGAATGTTCTGGTAAGAAAATTGTGTCTCTTCAAAGAGCCATAGAAACTATTATATCAGATTTATAAAGAGTCATATTAACTAGATCAGATTTATAGATTCCAAGGAACTTACATCAAATGTATTTAAGACTTTCATCAGACCTAAAAAAAAAAAATATGTTACATTTTATAGTAAGGTGATGAAATAATATACTTATTTATTAAAATTATACATATAGGTGATTGTATTCAAACAGCTTCTTACTGATTAATATCATTATTAATTTCTTAGCTGTATGTTCATGCGTTTGTACCCCTGTCATGTGTGTCAATGTTGATTGTGCCAAAATCCTTTGAAATATTTTAAATGTTTTTTTTAATAGTTTTTTGTAATTTGTACTCATGGTAATCTGTTTAGTCATTTATGCTCATTGTTGGGCGTGTGCATTCCTATCTAGTCACTTTACACCAAGATGGTGAATCCAGGTGTTTTTGCTTGGAACAAGCTTCAGTAGTTATCTCAAGGATAACGCCACCATCTCACTACAGCATATTTTACTATAATGGATTGAATGTTCTGGCAACCTAACCAGAGCAAAGATGTTTCAAAGCTCCTGCACATTAGCCTATCGGCAATAAACAGTACCACGTCCACCCTGTTCATTGAAGTCCATAAAAATATTCTGTAGTGAGAGCTACCAGTAACTAGCAATTGCAAATAACGAAGAGTAGGAAGATGTTGGCTACATGGGCTGAGTCTATGAATCGATAGGGGACCGTGAATGTACCCTTATAGATGTATTCATGTGTAGGGTATAATATAATATAAATGAAATATAGTATATTTTGTAAAATATATAAATTCTTTTGGTTTATATGCACAGTGTTCAGTCAATTCTAATAAAGCTCTTACTAGAACCTATTGATAGACATTGTATTTTTTGAGAGATACAGTACAGAATCAGTGTAAATCATGTATATACTATTGTGTATTGTAAATTCCACTTGCTTCATACTTCTTAACATGTTTTACCTGAGGTTATTCAAGACATTAGCAACACAGTGACTAACATCCAACAAAGTGAAACACTGTGAGCTAGTCAACCAGTTGGGGATGTTAGATTGATGACAGGTCAAGGGTGAGTCTGTAAGGGATGCAGGGATGCATTATTATCATGCTGCATACACATTTGATTTCCAGGCTTTTGTTTTGGAGCCTAATCCGTTGTTGGTGACAGCAGTGACAAAAAGTAGGGTTGGTGTTGCACTACAGTGTTATGAAACAGAAGATCGGGTACAGCTTAAATGTCCACTCGTCTTGGTGATATCTCAGATATCAAAATTGGACACACTCCTACATACACTCACACTCATACACGTAGCGTACAGTCACACCAAAGGCTGTGTGTTCCTTTAGCTGCAGTGGTGCTAATACTTCAACCGTCAGAGGTTGGAAGAGGTCCAACTCTTGGTTTGAGAGGAAAACCAGGTCAGTTCTTCTTTGCAGAAATCAGATGGTGAATCTAGGCCTGTAATCTTATCATGTGTCTTTGATCTAACCAGCTCTGAATAGGAGGAACGAGATATAAGATGAGTAACTATGAAACAAATTGGGTTGACAGATGCTTTTTAACCGTTTTAAGCTGGCATCTGGAGTTTTAGCCTGGAGCCTGCGGGCGCATCCATTCCTGCTTGGCTTTGTAGACACTGCCATCAGCTGCACAAAGGCGGTAATGCATGCCATGTCTGTTAGAAACAACCAATCCTGAGGCATGTCTGCATGCTAATGGTTGATCTTTCTTCGGTTCTTCTGGCTATCATCTAACCTCTGCTGCATTTCCATGTTGTGTTTCAGTACTAAAGCTAATGGAACATCACAGTAATATTGATTGGACAGTAATGTTCGGTGATGTTGAACGCTGTAGGTGATGTTGAATGGAGTAATGTGATATTGAATAGGGTGATGCTCCGAAATGGAATGTGAGGTTCCGTGCATGTCATATTTGGTGATGTGTCGATAAGCAATGGGATGTTCAAGTAAGGGATAATGCCCGACGAGGTGTCCAATATCACCTGATAATGGACGATGCAGTTGCTTTCGCGGAGTCCATTATGTAAGGGATAATGCCCGACGAGGTGTCCAATATCACCTGATAATGGACGATGCGGAGGCGTGAACCGTCCGACGCGCTTCCGCGGAGGCCATCAATCGAAGGGCATTATCCCGCTTATACCATGGTCACTTGCCAACGATTTTTTTTCCAAACATAAATTAATGTTTTCATGCGTTTTGCAAAAGAAAATCGAACGTTTTTTAACGTTAGCCAACTCTGATATTTCTAGTCCGCTCAACTCATAGAACCAACACCGGCTTTCCTTTGTATGAGCTATTAGCCCGAAAGCTAACGTTATTGCTAGCAAGATTAAAAGGCAATAACATTGTGTACGGTTGACAAACAGTAAATATAATTTTACAGTATGTTTGACAAGAAGATTTGCTAGCTAACCAGCCATGTCACTGTCCCAAAATCAATATCAAGATTTTCACGAACAAGGTATCGGCCATATACTAGTACAGTACTAGGCTACTAGTACAGTACGGCCGCAGCCGGTGGAGCGAGTTGAATCGAAAATGGATGTGAGGTGACCGCATCAAAGTTGACATATTCTCCAAACAGTAATTATAATTTTACAGTATGTTTAACAACAAGACTAGCCAGCTATCGAGCCATGTCATTGTCCCCAAATAAAATCAAGATTTTTAAGAAGAAACTAATCGGCCATGTGTAGAGTTGCTGCCAACACGACAGTAGCAGCAACTCTACACATTAATATTACTCTACACATTAATATTACTTTTAATATTACTTTTACGTCTGCAGTAACTAGATTGACTAGCGAGGTGAATAGCGAATGGGATGTGAGATGAGCGGTTACGTGACACTGACACACTACATTCAGAAAAGTAACATTTTTCAAATAGGTTAAAATAAATATTCAAGTCACTCATTGTTGTAAATACAAGTTAGCTTGTTAAAGTCTTTCAAAATTGTAAATGGAGGCTTTGACTCCGTCCCCGTTGTTATGGTTACTTATTTCAGACACATTGTACAGGCTCATATACTATGTAGCCAGCGGAATAATTTAGAACGGTGAAAAGACAGTTTTGCTGCAATGACGCAGTAGGTGTCCGTTATCACTCGATAATGGACACCCCTGCAGCCAATCCGAATCGAGTATTCACCCAGACCATGGTATAATGATGTTTAATGGCGTGACATTGAGTGATAGGGTTTCCGCGGGGTCTTAAAAAGTCTTAAATTCTCAACTTAAAATTTAAGGCCTTAAGTCTTAAAAACGGCTAGATTTTCATCCGAGGTCTTAAATTTAATCTAGTCAGGTCTAAAAAAAGTTGTGCCCTCGTTCATTTCCAGAAACGCTGGCCGCAGAAAGTTATTATAAAGTAGCAAACAATTATTGAGTCGTAGCCTACAGAGCGGAGCTCTACAGTCGTTGCTACAAAACCAACAGAACGCTGCCCTCAGAACGTTGGTTCGGTGTGTTGTAGTTCTTTCTGTGGGATCTTGGTACGTATGCGGTGATAAAACTACAAATCCTGTGATAAATGCAACACCTGCCCGCAAAATACGTCTGCGTCTCCTCACAGTTTGTTAAAGTTCGGCTACGTGTGGAAAATGGGAAAGTGTACTTTCAACTAGACATTGGCTAGATCACAGCGATTTCCGCTGTTGGTTACTAGCGGTACCCAGCTCCAGGTGGGAGGCTCGCTGCAAACTTTGCCAAATATTCAATTGGGTTTGAAGGCGCTGGAGTCAAACACTCACTCACACACTTTCTCTCTCTATTTGAGGGCAAGTTTGTTTTACCCTATTTTCATTTTGGGGGTAAGGTTTTGGGGATTTGGCACGTTGTTGGGTGTGGAAGGTTACTAATGTGATTAACCTATGTGTAAAATTAATGCTTTTTCAATGACTGAATTCATTTAAATAAAATGATTTTTTTCAGAATTTCTTTGATTTTATTTGAATTTTGCTAACGCGTCGTGTAGGTCTTAAATTTCGATCTTTATGGTCTTAAAAAGGTCTTAAATTTGACTTACTGAAACCTGCAGAAACCCTGGAGTGATGTGACATTGTGTCGTGTCCTGTTCAGTGACTTTTTGTGACGTTCCGTGATGTGATGTTTACCAATATGAAATTTAGTTCTGACAGGATGGCAGTCGACACTGTTGTCTACCAGTATGGACACACACACACACTACACACACAACACACAATTTCCTGTCTCCATTCCAGAAGCTCCATGAGAACATAGAATGTTAGCCTTATTTTTCAACTAATTGGCTAACGTACTCCCATTAATACCCCTGGCTGCTCCTAACTATAGGATCCCTTAACAAGGTCCCTCGTTAGCCTCCAAATTACCCCGTTAACGAGCAGAGACCAAGTGAGTTCAACAGCTGATGAAGTGTGTGTGAGCCCGGATTTATAATGACCATTGACACGCAGAGCTGGTGGGTGTTGGATAGGCGGCGTGGTTGCGCGTTCTTCCGCACGCGGCCCCGCCGTGACACAGTATGACGCTGGTCCCGCTCGCCTCTCCACTCCCCAATCAGCCGCCTCTAATTCCTCCTGTTCACTCCTCTCTCCACTCCTCCGCCATGCCTCCTTCGTCCTTCGTCCCCACTTTGCTCGGATAGGCCTAATCAAAGCTCTTTTTTCTCTGCGTCCTCCTCTTCGCCCTGCGTGGGAGGCCATGTTCGTCTTTGTCTTTTAATCGCTTCTGCGTGCCGCTGAGTGTTCAGGGGCCCTGCAGGGCTTACCCTCACCATTGTAATTTGCCTATCTCTCGAACATATGTCCACCACTTAGTCAGGTCCTAATTGAGGCACTTTGGTGATTAAGGTAGGAGTGTTTGAGAGTTTTTCGAGAGTGTGTGAGTGTAGATTACCTGTAATTAAAGTCCAGGATGCTTTTGATGGCTTGGCCCCCTTCTGATGAAATGTACTGTAGTCTGCCGTCTCCCAGGACCACGTGTTTAACGTACACACCAATGCGCTGTTCTAGCCACATGGACAAGATACATACACACACACACAGACTTATAGGAATACACCCACACGTGTACTCTCATGGACACACAGACACATGCATACAAAGCCCCTAACGCGCACACACACACCTGTATGATTGTAGATTGTCTCCAAGAGTTTATATAGCTGTTGACGATACCGCATGTTCACTTTCTGAAGAACTTGTTCAGTCACAAGGCTGACAGAGCCTTAGTACCTCAGGCTGAGACAATTCTGAACCACAGGAAAAAAGGCCCTCTCCATGCAAAGTTTTCACTGGACTTCACCTTTAACTGTAATCTCTCTCTATATGTCTTTTTATAGCCACTGAGCACTTTATCACCAATTTCAGACACTTAAAAGTTCAAATAGAAAGGCACAAAAAGAACTTGATGAACACCAGTCTGAAGAGCACAGGGTTGACTTGAACAATCATCCAGTAGGCTTGATAATTACAGAGGAGAATGTCCCCACCAATTTGGAGGACCAGAGAGAGGGGAGGGGGGGGTGGGGGGGAGGCCAGGAGCCAGTGGGCCTGATTACTCAGAATGGAGGGTGACCAGGGCAACTCCGGCAGATAGAGCCCAGAACGTGTACCCCCATGTCTGCTGGCTGGACCCAATCACAAGACAAAGACAGGGGGGCAGAGAAGGGCCCTTCTCATAAGGAAGGCATTGTTTCTCAAGGCCCCCTGAATCTCCAACTCTGTCTTTCAAGTCCTAGCACCAGTTGTGTTCCGGTTCTTTGCATAACGGCATGACTCTCCGACAACAAAAAGATATTACTCTTCTAGAGACCCGTTAATCAAACGTATCATACAGATTTGGTCATTTCCCAGAAAAAGGTGCATTAAATAAGCTTAGGGTTACGTGTTGAAGGGAAGCGCTTCTGTGGTCATATCGAGTGCATAACAGCCCTACTAGCCCACAATTCTACAATCCAAACTATTACTGTACACACACATGCTCACACTCGTTCGTGGCCTCATAAACAAGGTGGTGTGGGTGCAAATGAGGCGTCTGCATAACGTGTCAACATCCTCCTCAAGATTCAGGCCCTGGGCATGTTTCTAAACAGATGGTTACCACCACCACAAGAAGTGGGAGAATGATTTTAGCAGCAGGCGACTGGAGCAATTAACAACTGGCGTGATGTGTTGATTAAAATCCACTCAGTCTCAATGAAGAGAGAAACTGTCTCATTTTCCACTTAGGCATCGACGCTGGCCAGCGTCTTGAAGAAGCGCCGGACGTAGACCTAGGCGCTGGTGTCACAGCTGCTGTTTGTGAAGAGCAGGGGAGAACGACTGCTGCAGGCACAGCCTGCAAGACTTATGCTTACACAGAGCTCCTCTTCCAGAGGACAACAGTTGGTTCTGATTCAATCAGAGAGAAATCATAAACGACATTTTCCATTTTATTTAATTCATCAGATGCTTTCATCTAAAGGGACGTACAAATGGTGCATAAAGAAAGTACAGCAGAAGATCAAGGATCAGATGTTGCACAGATCAAACCGCATTTAAATGGTCAAGGAACGGTTTGTATTGACTAGGTGTGATGCAAGCATCTCAGCTACCAGGCACAGTGAACAACTCAAATAAATATATCTAAACTACACTGCAACATTATCATCTCCCAACACAACAATCACTCGCACTATTACAGTAGTGCATTATACCGTGCAGAAAGAACAACTTCAAATATATAAAACTATTTGTGGGTGCAGTCACTTCCTGTATCGGTCAGCTGGGCTCTTCTGCAATTGACTCTGTACTTCTTGTGTCAAATGATGAAAAGATCCCAGAGTGTTACTGTTGATGTGGTGAGGAAGAGGAGGATTCAGTCCCCAGTGTTGTGAATGATCTAGACGCTTCACACAGACAGGCTACTACCACCACAACAGAAGTTTGAATTAATCCACCTACCATGATTGCTTGTATTTAGAACAAGTAGTCTAAAAAGAAAGAATAGCTGCAAGTATCCATTGTTTGTGTGGGGTTAACTTCAGGTATTTGAACATGGTTTAATTATGTGATCATGACTTGTGATTATACACAAAGAAACAATGAACAGCCTCAACAATCAGCTTGATTGACAAACACTTAAGTCCAAAGAACAGTCTGGAAACTGGCACACAGTTAAAACCCCTTCACTTCTTCCCATTTTCATACAAGCATTTTATAAATGTATTATATTCAAAATGCCCATTGAATTCCCCTCACTTACTTGTTTCTTTGTGAAACCACTGAATAGTGGAAATGACTTCAAGGCCTTGTTCTCTCATCAGCTGTAGTCAATTGCCACCTCATTGGCCAGTGAGCACCTGATGAGATTGCACTTTGTCTTTGAGCCAGAAATCCTCATTTTCACTAAACACCTAATCAGTCCCATTCATCCTCCTCAGGTCCACCCCCCCCCCTTCTCTGCCTGGCACACCTGGCCTCTCCCTTCTTTAATTAGTCTGACAAAAGCTCATTCTCTCAGATCTGAAGCCAGTGTAGGTAGTACAAGCAGTGTATTATAAAGGAAAATCACACAGGCTCCAACCAATTCAATTACCCGACAATCAGAGTTGAAAGGGTTCTAATTGCAGCAATGCAAGCGGGGAGTGCCGGCGTGGTTAGGAATAGCTGTGTGAGTCAGGCGCAGGGCACAAAGATGAACTGCAGGGGGTGCTAAGCTCAAGCTAATAAAGCACTCCAAAGATGTGGGGGAAGGGGGAGGAGGAGGAGGGAGGGAGGAAGGAGAGGGGGGGTGGATCAACACCCCGGCAGGTCACAGCAACCACGTGTCTCTCTGACGTTCACAGGGTATATTTTGTTTTTACTTTTCTGGTCCTGTCACTGTGCCATTATGAAAAAGTGGCCTGATATGCCGTAGAACTGCAGGCACGGAATTGTGTTTGCTTGTGAGGGTGGATGATGGTCATCGTAAAAATGTGGAGTATTCAGACTGTAGATATACTGTGTGTAAGTAACACACAAGGTTTCATATTTGATTAAATCATATTTTAAATATGAAGCAAATTTTAGTACATCCCACCATACCAAGCTGTTACAGTTGTACACACTGCAGTGCATTTTTATCGTCACTTTGGTGAAGTTCCATGCCTCAATGAAGTGTCTGATCTCATCTCCATCTGCCTCGGCCCTCACCACAACTCAGACATCAGGTCATGGCGTTCTGGGAGTTTTGTTTCCATCAATAGTGTCTTTGAAACAAACAAACAAACAAACAAACAAACAGCACAACTACTAGACAAACAACACAGCACACTGCAAAGGTCAACCACAAGGTTTTTTAATTTTTTTTACGAGGTGTGTCATTCTTACCGACAGTCTGTCACTATGACAGACTGTCGTCCCCCCCGCCCCCAACTCAATAGGCATTCAAACAGGCCCCTGGTCATGCACAGTAGATCAAAGATAGTCTTTTATCTCTGCCCCCCTCCCACCAGCCCCCGCCCACACCCAACCGCCACCACCCACCCATGTTGAAATGGCAGCCGATTGTAATATATGTATCCGTCAAGCCCCCCTGCTGGGCCCGGACTAGTTGTTGACCGGACACAGGGGGGTGTGAAAGCATCCAGGTAGGCATGGAGCTGGGGCACACACGGAGGGTGGGGAAGAAGAGAAGGAGAGGGACATTGAGAGACAGAGAAAGAGAGAGAGAGAGAGAGTGACAGAGAGAGAGAGAGAGAGAGAGAGAGGGGGGGGGGATTGAGAGACAGAGAGAGAGAAAGAGAGACAGAAAGACAAAGATACTCTTGATAGAGACAGAGAGAGTAGGTGAGAGACAGAAAGATGGAGCCAGAGAGGAGGCTGCATAGAACTGAAAGCAACCCCCACTGGCTACAGAATGGGATAGTTTGAGAGAACTCAGGTGCAAACTTCGATTTTAAAATTTTCTTTTGAGATATATTTTTTCTTCTGGTTTGGGCCTTCTTCTGAAGTTTGGCGATTGAAAATATGCAAGAGCATGCACTTGTCATGGAGTTTGTTTAAAAACATGTCAACATTTGCTGTTTGGCAGTCACTACAATTCTCTTCTAGTCACTCCCCTCTTCAACACAGAATGAAGCACACACTACACACACACAGAAAGAGACAGACACACAAGCAAACAGAATCAAACAAAGTCAGGAATGGGAACGGGTGCCCTTCATGCATGGTGTGCAGCTTCAGACTGATGTAGCTGGCTTGGCACAATCGCAGGCAGGGCTCAGAAAAAGAACACAATGGAAGTGTTGAATAGCGATTTCACAGAGACAACACCACACCAGACACACACTCATCGCCATCCTCTCTCACAGGGATTCATGTGCACACTTATGCCAGCTGACCCATGTTGATTATAAGAAGAGAAGCAGGACTGGTAGAGATGGTGGTGTATTGCCATGGTAACATGTCTACCTGCTCTTTGATAGACTTAGACACCTCTAGGTGACCTGCTGCAAATAGGCTGAGTTTGATTGGTTGAACTCACTCCTCAGAATAAATACCGGCCAGGCGCCCACCCATGCCATCAAATTAATTGGAATTTTTTTTAATAAGAAATGGTCAGTTTCATGTGTGAATGAGAGGACTGGAGCTCTAATCCCAGAAAGGGCACTTTGTCTGAACTTTTTAATCCAACATTACAATTACAATTTTGAGATATTTTGCGGCACTGTATGTTGAAGCAGTGTGAAAACACCGTTAACCAACAGAGCCACGCCAGGGGGACTAACTTGGGCCTGCAAATCCACCGCCTCCTGAATGGGAGCTAATGGCTCATACAGAAATCACTTGCCTCCTCAACTTGACAAATGACAAATGTCAGCCCCATATTCAATCTCCTGATAGGCATAATTTTGTGAAATGCTAAATATCAAAGGTCTCCTTAGGAGACAGTGAGGAAAGGTTAACCCAGACAGGGCCCAGAGCTGAGGGATGCACGGGCAGTGGAGCGTGAGAGGGAACACGCAATAAGAAGGGCTGCATTGGATGAGAAAGATCATGTTTATTTAAAAGCCGGGGACATGTCGAATAGCCTAATGGTGGGAGAGAGCGGGGGAAAGAGTAGTGGAGAGACAGAGATGAAGTACATAGGGCCAGATTATTTCGCTCTTTTATTGGCTGAAGTCATTTGTTGATTTACTCATCCGTGTAGGGTCTTTATGTTTAATGCAGGCCTCCAGAGGGGGGAGAGAGAGAGAGACAGCGGGGAAAGGAGAGGGGGGCAATGGGGGGAGGGGGGTTCTCACCCATTTTCAGCTCAGTTTTTGTTTAGGCGGGGCAAAACCCAACCTATCTACGTCAGATCACAGACGGTTTATATAACCTGCATTCTGTTACTCAGCTGGTACGATGCAAAGACAAAGTAATTAACACATAAAACACCCAGAGACTGCAGGTAGGTCTGTTCTGATATCTGCAATTGATTTGGCTAGTTGTTGCTGCTGATTTTTTTCATTCGAATTTGGATGGGTAGTTTTGTTAACAATTTTTCTGAGGTGTGATGAACTTAAAACTCATTTTCAGTTCTACTTTACAGTGTCTTTAAAGTCTTTAAAATCAGATGCAGTCTAATTATCAGTGGACCATGTAGCTGAACACGAGTTGTTGTAGTGGTTGCTTTGTACGCAGCTAAATGTTGTTTGGCCCCACCAAATCTCACTCCAAGATTTTTTTTAAAGTTGGCAGCCCTGGAACTTCCCTCTGTATGCCTGCGCCGTTATCCCTTACTTCAGTGTGAGAAATTGCCTACAAGCAGTAGTCCCTGTTACTAGTAGCAAAGAGTATAAAGCTCCGGGAGTTGATGTCACACGATCCCAGCATGCACCGGTTATCGCCATTTTGGCAGGAAAGTGGAGAGCCAAGTGGAGCGCCAGAGTGTACATACACTTACATACATATTATACATAGTTTAATTTGCTGCCTATTTCAATAAACGTTTATTCAACATGGTGTATAGCTGCTGTGCGCCGGGATGCCTGAACCATCGGGGAAAAGATAGAGGGAGAGCATTTTATAGGATTCCTAAGATCCAGAGAGAAGAACCCCATAATTCCTGACAACCACCCATGGCTTCAACTGAGGATCATTCAGTCTCTTGGAATGACTTATCTGTAATAAACATGTAATAGTTAGCTATACAAGTTATAAAACTGACTGCATTAACGTTACACATGGCAATTTGTAGCCGGTAGACTTCAAAGCTGAATATTCATCACTAATCCAGCTGATTGCGTCCATTTATATCCCTCCAGCCTTTTGTAGGCTTTCAAAGACTCTCCAGAGTAGGACGAATGAAAGTTGATATAGAGTTGTAAATATCTGGATACAGAAGGTCAGGGAAGCCTTCCGTTTCACTCGTAAAGGTCGTAAAAATAACTCCGGGAGCATTATATGGATCACTAATGTTTAATCAATCAAGTTTTGCTTTATAGCTGCCTATGTCTTTTGAATTAAAGTGCGCAGTGAACTCGGACAGGTTGAAATCTGTGCTGGCGCCGTTCTTTTTTGCCACTACTTCCCTGCCCAAATGGCGACGTATACAGTAAAGTCACGTGACGTCTCGAGCTCTATAGAAGACTGCTACCCTCTTTGCTACTATTCTGCTTACTCATCAGCGGACGGTTCATCAAGGAGAGCGGGAATTTTTATCACCGTCAAGTAAGATTGAATTTCTCGAACAATAGGAAATCTAATTGACCGAAGATTCATTTTAATTAATTCAGAGTTGTATAAATGATAATAGTTTGTGTTGGCTAACGTTAAATGACTAACTGTAAGTGTAAACAGTAGCTGGTGCTGTAGTCAGCGCTAGCTTGCTAGCTAACCATTGCAAAGGTGGTTAGGTTTTGAGCCATGCCCATGATGAGGATCAATCGCCCACTGAATTGCATAGTAAACAAACGTGAATGTAACACACATACTAATTAATGTCTGACTTCACAGAATAACAACATGAGTCCAAAGTATTATATTACATAAAACAAAAACTAAATATTGTGAAAAATAATTTTCGAGTGTAGCCGGTGTATATCGGTTAAACTCCTCAGGCTACAGAACACCCGCGCCAGCGAAAAGCTAGTTTAATTATCGAGAACTGGCCAGTATAGGCTATAAAGTAAAATTGGGGGCAGTTGTATTGCTCAAGACCCGATGACATGGAATGTTGCGTGTGAAGTTGTTAAAGGGGTCATTGATTGCAAAACCGAATTTACCTTGTCACAGTTGAATAACGACAGTTCAGTGGGTAAAATGGACATACATTGAACCTTAAAGTCCATTGACACCTCTTTCCTATGCAAATCTCACAATTAAAAAATTTAGCTGTAAAATGGTAGGTTTTGAAAAAGCCTTTTTTGGCTCTGGTCTGTACCTTTGTCAGGCCCCAAAATTTGCTGCGTGCTGCTCTGTGTACTTCCATGGAATTACAAAGAGGAACGTTTTTCAAGGATATTGAAAATGGACTACGTCGTAAATGCAGTGTTCCAGACTGTACAGGGAATGCTGACACTTTTCAGAGTCTTCCCAAGGAACCAAACACTCGACGGGCTGTGATGTTCGTCTATGAGAAGATCCCTGTGCAGTTCGACCCTCAGTTACACATTTGCTCGAACCATTTCACCATGGACAGTTTTGAAAACCTGGGACAATGTAAAGCAGGATTTCCTATTAAGCTGTTGCTAAAAAGAGATGCTGTTCCGACCTTATGTTCATCACAACCGCAAGCTGTAGTATGATGTTGTCGCTAACAGTTAATAGCAATGCTAACGTATCCTGCCTGTATCTAGCATCGGTAAAATGTGTGATGATTTAGTTTATTGGCAATGGGGCTAATGTTATTTCATGTTCCTGACTGTGTTTCATTCAAATAAATAACCTGTGTTGTCATGTAAATCTACAATTCAAAATGCATGTTTGTCCAGATCAATTTTTAAGCAAGACAGCTAGAGCTAACTGAAGCTGAGTTGAATCACGATAGTTTGTTTGCTAAGCTGTAGTGCTAACGTTACCCATCTAAGTCAATCCCATTTGCTTCGACAACAGAAGTGGAAACAACTAACGTTATCATTTCAAATTATATCTAGTCAATCTGTTGAAAACAGTGTTGTGTAGACACAATAGATTTATTTGTACATTTTTATTTCAAGTCTCCACCTTCAATGTTGCCCTCGTCCTCCTGGGGGACTTCAATGCTCATGTGGGCAATGACAGTGAGACCTGGAGGGGCGTGAATGGGAGGAACACCCCCCCCGATCTGAACCTGAGCGGTGTTTTGTTGTTGGACTTCTGTGCTAGACACGGCTTGTCCATAACGAACACCATGTTCAAGCATAAGGGTGTCCATATGTGCACTTGGCACCAGGACACCCGAGGTTTCAGTTCGATGATAGACTTTGTAGTCGTGTCATCGGATCTGAGGCCGAATGTCTTGGACACTCGGGTGAGGAGAGGGGCGGAGCTGTCAACTGATCACCACCTGGTGGTGAGTTGGCTACGATGGTGGGGGAAGACGCCGGTCAGGCCTTGCAGGCCCAAACGTAATGTGAGGGTCTGCTGGGAACGGCTGGCAGAATCCCCTGTCAGAAGGAGCTTCAAATCCCACCTCCGGGAGAGCTTCGATCATGTCTCGGGGGGGGGGGGGGGCGGGGACATTGAGTCCGAATGGGCCATGTTCCGGGCCTCCATTGTTGAGGCGGCTAACCGGAGCTGCGGACGCAAGGCGGTCGGTGCATGTCGCGGCGGTAACCCTCGGACCCGGTGGTGGACGCCGGAGGTGAGGGATGCCGTCAAGCTGAAGAAGGAGGCCTATCGGACTTTATTGGCTGGTAGGACTCCAGAGGCATCGATGATGGCTGCCTCGGTCGTTTTGTCTGTTAATTCAGTGTTCTGCCAAGATTTCCGGGGTTCTCTAACAAGTGAAGCACTTCTAAACATCAGGACTACAACTCCTGTGGATTTATTTCCCACTTTTCTGCTTCCAGCGGCAGAATTAGTGGGAATTATAGTCAAAGCCACCCTCGGCTTTGTCCTAGCAGCGAAGCGTCGTAGGAGAGGCAAACGAGCCGGTGCTCTGGTGCGACTCCGTCGGCGTGGGGCACGCACAGCTTTACCGGGGATATTTCTCTCCAACGTGCGTTCACTGAGCAACAAACTGGATGAACTTCAGCTACTGGTGTGGAAAAACAGAGACTTTCATTCATCTTCCGTTTTGTGCTTTACGGAGACATGGCTGAGTGAACTGATCCCAGACTCTGCGCTACAGCTAGCAGGTTTCAAACTGCTGAGAGCGGATCGTGACCCTGTGCTCTCTGGCAAAACGAAAGGCGGTGGTATTTGTTTTTACATTAACAGTGGCTGGTGTGAAGATGTGACAGTGATTCTGCAGCACTGTTCTCCTGATCTGGAATCATTTTTTATTAACTGTAGATCTTTTTACTCGCCACGAGAGTTTGCATCATTCATTCTGGTTGGCGTCTACATGCCTCCGCAGGCTGGCGTCAACGAGGCTCAACGTGTGCTCGCCAGCCAGATACTGAGTGTGGAGCATGAAAATCCGGATTCCTTGGTTATTGTGCTAGGCGACTTAAACAAAGGCAATCTCACTCAAGAACTCCCAAAATATAGACAATTCATCAAATGCCCTACCAGAGAAAGAAACACCTTGGATCACTGCTACTCTACAATCAGCAAAGCATACCATGCGGTCCCCCGAGCAGTACTGGGTCACTCTGACCACGCCATGGTACACCTGATTCCTGCATACAGGCAGAAGCTAAAGCGCTGTAAGCCTGCTGTGATGACATCAAAACAGTGGACCAGTGAAGCTATGGAGGATCTGCGGGCGTGCTTGGACTGCACTGACTGGGACATGTTCACGACTGCTATCAATAGTCTGGATGAGCTCACGGAGGCTGTGACATCATACATCAGCTTCTGTGAGGACTGCTGTATACCAACACGCACCAGGGTGAGCTACAACAACGACAAACCCTGGTTTACAGCTAAACTCAGAAGGTTAAGGTCAGAGAAAGAGGCCGCGTTTAGGAGTGGGGACAAAGACAGTTTCAAGGAGTCGAAGATCAGGTTTAGCAAGGCGGTGAGGGAGGCTAAACGACTGTACTCAGAGAGACTAAAACACCAATTCTCTGCAAACGACTCTGCTTCTGTCTGGAGAGGGCTCAGGCAGATTACCAACTACAAGCCCAGAGCCCCCCACTCCACTAACAACTCCCGCCTGGCCAACGACCTGAATGAGTTCTACTGCAGATTTGAAAGACAAGTGGACAGTCCTGAACTACCCCTTCCCACCCAGGAGGCCTCCCACCTCCCCCCCTTTACAGTGACGACTCTCTCCATTCAGGAGGGTGAAGTTAACAGACTTTTCAAGAGGCAGAATCCCCGCAAAGCAGCTGGGCCGGACTCTGTCTCTCCAGCCACCCTCAAGCACTGTGCTGACCAGCTGTCTCCGGTGTTTACCTACATCTTTAACACCTCCCTAGAGACATGCCATGTGCCAGCCTGTCTCAAGTCCTCCACCATCATCCCTGTGCCCAAAAAGCCAAGGCCAACAGGACATAATGACTACAGACCCGTCGCCCTGACCTCTGTGGTAATGAAGTCTTTCGAGCACCTGGTGCTGGCACACCTTAAATCCATCACTGACCCTCTACTGGACCCCCTGCAGTTTGCCTACAGAGCCAACAGGTCTGTGGACGATGCAGTTAACATGGCCCTCCACTTCACCCTACAGCACCTGGACTCCCCAGCATCCTATGCCAGGATCCTGTTTGTGGACTTCAGCTCTGCCTTCAATACCATCATCCCCGCCCTGCTTCAGGACACGTTCTCCTAGCTGAACGTGCCTGATTCCACCTGCAGGTGGATCACAGACTTCCTGTCTGACAGGAAGCAGTGCGTTAAGCTGGGAACACAAGTCTCTGACTCCCGGTCCATCAGCACCGGATCACCTCAGGGCTGTGTCCTTTCTCCTCTGCTCTTCTCCCTGTACACCAACAGTTGCACCTCCAGTCATCCGTCCGTCAAACTCCTGAAGTTTGCGGACGACACCACCCTTATTGGGCTCATCTCTGGTGGAGACGAGTCTGATTATAGGTGGGAAGCGGCCAACCTGGTGACCTGGTGCAGCCAGAACAACTTAGAGCTCAATGCTCTTAAGACAGTGGAGATGGTTGTGGACTTCAGGAGGAACACAGCCCCACTCACCCCCATCACCCTGTGTGACTCCCCAGTCAACATTGTGGAGTCCTTCCGCTTCCTGGGCACTATCCTCTCCCAGGACCTCAAGTGGGAACTGAACATCAGCTCCCTCATCAAGAAAGCACAACAGAGGATGTACTTCCTTCGGCAGCTGAAGAAGTTCAACCAGGGTCCGTCGGATTGTCGAACCTCGGATTCAGGAGGAGCAATGTGGTTTTCATCCTGGCCGTGGAACTGTGGACCAGCTCTACACCCTCTGCAGGGTCCTGGAGGGTGCATGGGAGTTCGCCCAACCAGTCTACACATGTTTTGTGGATTTTTTTTGGGAAAAGGCGTTCGACCGTGTCCCTCGGGGGCTCATGTGGGGGGTGCTCCGGGAGTACGGGGTACCGGATTCCCTGATCGGGGCTGTCCGGTCCTTGTACGACCGGTGCCAGAGTTTGGGCCGCATTGCCGGCAGTAAGTTGAACTTGTTCCCGGTGAGGGTTGGACTCCGCCAGGGCTGCCCTTTGTCACCGATTCTGTTCATAACTTATATGGACAGGATTTCTAGGCGCAGCCAGGGCATTGAGGGGTTCCGGTTTGGTGACCTCAGGATCGGGTCGCTGCTTTTTGCGGATGATGTGGTCTTGATGGCTTCATCGGGCCGTGACCTTCAGCTCTCACTGGAGCGGTTCGCAACCGAATGCGAAGCGGCTGGGATGGGAATCAGCACCTCCAAATCTGAGGCCATGGTTATCGACCGGAAAAGGGTGGAGTGCAATCTCCGGGTCGGGGAGGAGATCTTGACCCAAGCGGAGGAGTTCAAGTATCTCGGGGTCTTGTTCACGAGTGAGGGAAGAATGGAGCACGAGATCGACAGGCGGATCAGTGCGGCGTCCGCAGTGATGCGGGCTCTGCATCGGTCAGTCGATCTACGTTCCTACCCTCACCTATGGTCACGAACTGTGGGTAGTGACCGAAAGAACGAGATCGCGAATACAAGCAGCCAAAATGAGTTTTCTCCGCAGGGTGTCCGGGCTCTCCCTTAGAGATACGGTGAGAAGCTCGGTCATCCGGGAGGGGCTCAGAGTAGAACCGCTGCTCCTCCGCGTCGAGAGGGGCCAGTTGAGGTGGCTCGGGCATCTGATAAGGATGCCTCCTGGACGCCTCCCTGGTGAGGTGTTCTGGGCACGTCCCACTGGGAAGAGGCCCCGGGGAAGACCCAGGACACGCTGGAGGGACTATGTCTCTCGGCTGGCCTGGGAACGCCTCGGGGTCCCCCAGGAAGAGCTGGTGGAAGTGACCGGGGAGAGGGAAGTCTGGGCCTCCCTGCTTAGGTTGCTGCCCCCGCAACCCGACCCCCGGAAAAGCGGAAGATGATGGATGGATGGACCTTTGATGTTTCAGTGAGTGCTGTTGGCCGTGTTGCGTCTTTTCGCCGCAGCTCACTCGTTGTAAACCAACCAATCAGCGCGCAGCTCATCTATATGTTCATGAGCATACCATAAAAGGAGAAAACCTCGTTTTTTCTGAGGGCTATTTCACAGGATGCATCAGGGCTCATAGAACAGCACCTGGGCCATTTTCAGCCCAACTAATGTTACATACCCTATTCGGAGACCTTAAGGAACAGTGTGAACTATGACCCCTTTAAATGAGCGGTTTTGCGACAAAAGGAATAAAACGGCTATGCTGCCAACAGGCACTTCACTACCAAGGTTATTCAGTGAATTTCAATGTGATTAGAAATAGGGAAATGTCCAAGAGAACGCACATTCTCTCCGTTAACGAGCAAACCAGACAGTCTGAAATACATCATTCTTAATTGAGCTAACAACTAATTGGCTGAACTGTACTAATCGATGGAGCCAAAGATCACTCACACTGGCACTTCACCAGAGGCTTTGAATGTAAAATCAGTTTACTGCAGGCTACATAGGGAAGATATAAAGAAATGTAATAAGTATATTGTTGCTGGTACAAACATTTTTATGGCTGCTACATTTAGTTTCTCATACAGAGGGAGAGGAGCTGAATCCCATTTAGTAGACAAAAAGTCTTGTACAATCTTCTCCTCAATGTACATCTCTGAACTGTTGTCAGCTGTCAGGTGCGTGTCTGAGCTTTGAAGCGTGTCACACATCACCCACACCCTCATGTTATTGACACACCACCCTCACCCGCCTTGCCCACCTCACCCCAGCCTCCGACAGGGCCAGGGCCTGTGTGGTCAAACAATGGTGGCCCCACTGCGTGAGTTCAATCCTCTGCAGGCCCAGCGCTGTCCTGTCGGCTCAGGGTCCAGGGGACAGCCAGCCTGCCCTAACAGCCAGTGACTGGTCCAGCGAGGAGCAGGTCACAGATAGAGCCACAGGGCTGACCTTACAGCGGGATGGTGGTTGGAAGGGCAGGGAGGGGGTAGATAAGACTTACTCTACTTTCTGGTCTGATGTTTACAAGTCATTGTAAGCAAGTCAAATGTGTGAGTCCAAGCCAAATCTCAAGTCTTAAAAAAAAACGAGTCTCTTATGCCAGTGTCTGTCTGTCAGACCTCCACTTCACATAGAAAGACAGGGGACGTTGTTGAACCAGACATCATAGGAGTTCACCATCGTGAAGGACAATGTGAACAACTATCCCCCCCTCACTTGAGAGCTGATGAATGGTGTAGACTTGTAGATATTTGCGTAGCTCCACCTGGTCTGGCCCTCACAGCAGACCAGCCATGAGGAGTGAGTCAACGTCTGGATATCTCACCACACACTGTGACAGACGTTCCCTCAGGTGAGAACTGACCAAGCCACATGAATAAATGAAGGGCCTCCAGTTACTGTAAATCAAGTTACACTGAAACTGATATTTAGTCCACTGAGAATATGTGTGTGTGTATGCGTGTGTGTGAGAGAGAGCTGTGTATCCGGCTGCCTGAAATAGCAAGTCTCAGGAGCCGTATACACACAACGTGTGAAACATCTGCGTCCTTTTGCTCATCTTCCCCAGTGTGAGGAAGATCCTTCCCCTGGAGCGCCCACACACACTCACAGACTCACACACACACACACACACTCACATACACACGGACACACAATCACCACTACCAGTACAGCAGCACCCAGGAGCATGCAGCTGGCGTGTGTTGGAGGATCTCCTAAGGGTGAGAGTGTGTGTGTGTGTGCGCATGTCCCCAGCCACTTCTCAGTATCACTCCTCTGCACGCTCTCCGCCAGCGCTGTCACAAGATAATGTGATGAGGTGTCAATCATTCCAGGGCCTGGGGTGGCATGGCGACCAGAGGGATGGTGGCAGAACACCATTGTGGGCAACACCGGGGAGAAGGCAGCAGCAGGGACCATGCCTCATGTACACACACCAGTCGTCTTCTCCCCCCCCCCCCCCCCCCAACAAAAATAACTCTCCAGGGGTCCAAGTCCAAACAAAGTGATCGCCCCCTCACCCTACCCGCCCTAAGAGAGCCATCCCTGGCATTCAGCACATGATCTGAGTCGGTGCCCTTCTCCCCTGTGCGTCCCTGGGGGGGCCTGGCTCCGCCTGGGTTCTGCCACTCGACCAGCCAGCGTTGTGATGTGTTGTGATGGGGCCGTCACTCTGCCAGGCAGGCCCCAGACACCTGTGGAGGATGTGTAACCTTGATGAAGACAGACAGACCCTCTCTGTTTCTGGGTATGTATACTTGTAGCATGTGTGAGTGTACATGTGTGTACAGTATTGTACATGCGTGTGTATGAGTATGTCCGAATGCAGGTCTACGTTTGTGTTTGTGAATGTATATGTTTTGACATATTTTGTAATCTCACATGCCTAAATTATACATGCCTAAATATACCAATGAGCTGGTTGGGAGACTAAACAGTAAACCAAAAACAACCTTAAGATGAACCCATTTCAAAGGTACTATTTTGAAAACCTAATGTTTCCCATATTCCAACCCAGCCCAGCAACAGAACAGCTGTCTCTCACTTTCTAGAGTTCTATCTATTGTGTTGTGGGTTTTTTCTCTCACGTGAAGATCCCTCATATGCTCCTAATCAATTTCCTGGATAAACCCCACCAACACTCCTGGTGGTACTATTCTACAGTTGTGTTGTTCCCTGGATAAAACACCCCACACACTTACATGTTTAGTATACATTAGGAATACTTCTACTTACGAAGAATGAAGGCAATGTTTCATTATTGGATGACCAATATTAGGTCCTTAAATTATTATATTGCATCTATTCGACCAACAGATTTGATGTGCTATTGTTGACGGTACATCCCAACCATCATATCATCGTATCTTCATCATATCATCCACTCAATTCTAGCTTCTTGAGCTGTCTCCTGCAAGTGCTGTCCCCTGGGGCCACTTGTGTCACAAGCAGCCATGGAACAGATCTAAATAGCTGGCCAGTGAGCACACAAGACTGCATAGAATATCAAGACTGCTGCAGTGATTGGATCGCAGGTGTGTATCATACACACACATACACACACACACACACACAGACATACACATGACTATTGGAAGGAACCTGTATGCAGGGGAATAGCAACACTTGAGACAGAGGGACAATGTAAGTTTAAATATTTGCTGGAGATATCTTTTATTCTTTACTTCTTTATTCTATCTTTCAGCTCAATCTCATGTAGACCACTCTAAATTAGAAACATCAGTTTTCTGTCATAGAAACAATATTGTTCTTTAATGGGAATGTCCTTACATTGCCTTGAGCTCCAAGTTTTTAAACATTCTTTGACTAACTTCCAGGAACAGCAGCTGAAACAAAGACATCAATAACACATCTCATCTGTGTCCCCAAAACCGGAGAAAACATATTAGGATATGCTGAATTAGCTTTTAAACAAACACGTCTCATTAAGAGGGTAGATCAACGATAGTGTCTTTGTTCTACCTGACAAGTCTAGAGGTACAGAAGTGACCTCAGACCAGATCTTAGACTTTGTTTCAGTTGCGTTTCTTTGCTTTTCATTTTACTTCAGAAAGTTTGGAGAGAAAATTGACAGACTTTAAAATGCTTACTAGGCAGTTATGCATCATTATCATATTAGCAGCCATCTTGGATCTTTAAGTGGTAGTTTCGTCTACCTCACCTGCTGTGTGTGTCCTCATTTATCCAGTCCGGGCTCCATCACACATCTTGACGCTGTGGCGACTGTGCACAGGATAGAGCGCTGACAAGGTAGACTTACCGTTAGTTTTCAGGGCTGATTAGCGGCTAACTGTAAGAGAAGAGATCATACACTCTACACTCAGTCAGTGTAAGGACAGAATGCTATTACAGGGCAAGGTATTGGTATAGCTTGCTGTGGCATATTGACTCTCCTGAGTCTGTTTAAGAACAATTGCAGGAGAATGTTTCCTGTTGGCTGGGTAGAAACTGACCATGGTCCTCGTCAGGATGGTCTCTAGGGAGTCCTACAACTGCTTCTGTCATGCACACCCACAGATTAAGCAGGTCTTGGAAGAGGTAAAAACCCAGCAGAACATTAGCTTGTTTGCCATTTAAAAGACATTTGAGAGCCGTGTAGCAGGCGTGAGAATAATTCAATTTGATTTATATTGCACAATTTAAAAACCACACCATTTGACCAATGTGCTGAACAACGTGTTCGCAGAAACCCCAAATACAATAAAACACACAATTAAACATAATAATATACCCAAAAAACATGAAATACACAACAGAGAACATCACAAGTTGTTAGCTAGAGAGAAAACATTTGTTTTAAACTTAGATTTCAAAATATGAAATGTTGGAACAGTTCTGATGAAAGTCTGTTCCAAAGTTTAGGTGTGGCTATGGCGAACGTTGGAACACCCCTAGTTTTTAGCTTTGACAGGAACAGTTAGAGCATTTCTGGTTGGCAGACCTAAGAGCCAGAGGTGCTGCTAGGGTTTCTGGGCCCCCTGGCTAATTGGCACTCTGGGCACCAAAATCATACAGGAAAGTATGGAGTTCTGCTGGGCCCCTAGTCTAACCAGGGCCCTTAGAATCCTCCTAATCTCCTCCCCACGTTACAGCGCCCCTGCTAAAAGTTCTTCCTGGAAGGTAAGGTCAGAGAGGTAAGCAGGGGCTCGGCCATTATAGGATTTAAATACAAGCAAGAGGAGAAGCCAATGTAAAGACACTCATGTTTACGGACACATATTAAAAGTATTGCAGCTGCATTTTGAACCATCTGTAATCTAGATGGGGAACAATTGTTTATTCACAAATATAGTACAATCTAGAGGTGATAACTGCATGTATCATGTATCACTGTTTCGCAGAGCTTATGGACAGAAAGGATTTCACTTTAGTAAGTACTCTTAGTTAATAAAAAAACAGTTAAAGATCTTGATAGCAACCAATACGGTAAGGTTTGGTCCTCCATAAGAGATAGGTGCATATTGCGCGTTCTGATTGCGTCTGGGGGGGGGGGGCGGGGGGGGGGGTTAGGGTTAGGATGGGATTGGGATGTCTGACAATATTGTTATGGTCGTTATATTCTTAGAACTTTATGTCAGTTAACACCACAACGATGGTATTAACAATAAGCTAGTAATAGTAGGCTAGCATCACTCATCATCATTATAATAGTAGCATAGGCTTAATTTAGCTTGCTTTGCCGAGCTAGAACAACGACGGAGCCAGATATTCAAATTTACAGTTTCTTTAATCCGACACAATACTTAAGCAGTCAAACAAAAAAAACACAAAGCAAAAAGAACAACGTATAAGCCCTGCACGTATAATACTACAATACTAATAGTATTGATTTTCGTTCACATGTTCTGCTTCTTGATCAGACTTGTACCACATTCTGACAGTTTTCTGCAATGCCTTAGCTCCAGCTCGCAAGCTCGCGACTGGTTGTCGCAATATAAGTATGACGTGTACAGCTAGTTGCAAGTAGTGATGTGTCGTTCGTGAACGATTCGTTCATTTTGAACGAATCCTTACAAGGACTCGGGAGTAACGAGTCCTCTCAAAGAGTGATTCGTTCATTTTCTCGTGGCCGCGCATCGGGACTGTTGCATAGGCTCGTCCAAGTAAACAGAAATGATTCGTTCATTTCCCGACTCGGTCTTCGGGTACGAGTATTTGGATCATTTTTCACGTGACCTGCATAGGCTCTGTAGTGGTAGCTAGAGGAAACGCTAGAGGGAACGATTCGTTCATTTCCCGACTCGGTCTTTCTACGAGACAGAATACTAGTTCGAATGTCATCTGACATGTGACATCTCTCTTAATAATGCCAGGAATCTGTGTGTGTGTGTGTGTGTGTGTGTCTTGAGTATCTACCTGTGTATCTGTGTGATTGAGATTTTAGGGCAGCAAGTTTTCGACGGTTATCTCAAGAGCCAGGCATATATCATATTTCGCACGTGTCCTTTTTATAATACAACGGAGTGCGATGCCGAGATTTACATTGTTCTGGAGTCTCAGACCAAAAGTCTGGAGTCTCAGACCAAAAGTCGTCAGACTCAGGCGAAACGGCTTCAGTCTCAGAAAAACCTCTGTCATTCTCACACAAAATGCCCTCAAACTAAACACCATCAGAAAAACCTCTGAAAAGACCATTTGACTTATTGCACATTTGAGTGGCAGATCATATTTTTTTTTGAAAACCTCCTCTAGTAAATACAGTACAACATGACAGTTTGTATGGTTTTAAATGGTCATTTATTATCACACTGGCATTTATTGATCACTGCAAACAATTACACTGCACTAAACTGCAAGTGTAAATGTAAAGTGAAAATAACAAAAACAGTCAGTATGACTTGTGAACAAATATCATTCACGTCTTACTATACTGAACACAGCCGTCACGCGAAAGGGAATAAACAAACCTATGCAGGTCAAAACCTATCAAAACCTTGTTTTTGTCTTGTTGTTTGCAGTGATAATTAAATGGCAGTGTGATAATTACAATTTAAAACCATACAAACTGTCATGTTGTACTGTATTTAATAGAGGGGGTTTTCTTAAAAAAATATGATCTGCCACTCAAATGTGCAATAAGTCAAATGGTCTTAGATTATAAGATTATTATAACACTGGCATTTAATTATCATGGCAAACAATTTCACTGCTCTGAACTGTAAGCAAAGTAAAAAAAAAAAGTACAAATAACAAAACCTTGTGCACCGGAGGTTGGGCTCTAACTTTAGGGGGATCACACTCCTCAACCTCCCTGGGAAAGTCTATTCAGGGGTTCTGGAGAAGAGGGTCCGTCGGATTGTCGAACCTCGGATTCAGGAGGAGCAATGTGGTTTTCGTCCTGGCCAAGGAACTGTGGACCAGCTCTACACCCTCTGCAGGGTCCTGGAGGGTGCATGGGAGTTCGCCCAACCAGTCTACACATGTTTTGTGGATTTTTTTGTGGAAAAGGCGTTCGACCGTGTCCCTCGGGGGCTCATGTGGGGGGTGCTCCGGGAGTACGGGGTACCGGATTCCCTGATCGGGGCTGTCCGGTCCCTGTACGACCGGTGCCAGAGTTTGGTCCGCATTGCTGGCAGTAAGTTTAACTTGTTCCCGGTGAGGGTTGGACTCCGCCAGGGGTGCCCTTTGTCACCGATTCTGTTCATAACTTATATGGACAGAATTTCTAGGCGCAGCCAGGGCGTTGAGGGGGTCCGGTTTGGTGACCTCAGGATCGGGCCACTGCTTTTTGCGGATGATGTGGTCCTGATGGCTTCATCGGGCCGTGACCTTCAGCTCTCACTGGAGCGGTTCGCAACCGAATGCGAAGCGGCTGGGATGGGAATAAGCACCTCCAAATCTGAGGCCATGGTTATCGACCGGAGTGCAATCTCCGGGTCGGGGAGGAGATCTTGACCCAAGCGGAGGAGTTCACGTATCTCGGGGTCTTGTTCACGAGGGAAGAATGGAGCACGAGATCGACAGGCGGATCGGTGCGGCGTCCGCAGTGATGCAGGCTCTGCATCGGTCCGTCGTGGTGAAGAAGGAGCTGAGTCAAAAGGCGAAGCTCTCTATTTACCAGTCGATCTACGTTCCTACCCTCACCTATGGTCACGAACTGTGGGTAGTGACCGAAAGAATGAGATTGCGAATACAAGCGGCCAAAATTAGTTTTCTCCGCAGGGTGTCCGGGCTCTCCCTTAGAGATAGGTTGAGAAGCTCGGTCATCCGGGAGGGGCTCAGAGTAGAACTGCCGCTCCTCCACATCGAGAGGAGTCAGTTGAGGTGGCTCGGGCATCTGATCAGGATGCCTCCTGGACGCCTCCCTGGTGAGGTGTTCTGGGCACGTCCCACTGGGAAGAGGCCCCGGGGAAGACCCAGCACACGCTGGAGGGACTATGTATCTCGGCTGGCCTGGGAACGCCTCGGGGTCCCCCAGGAAGAGCTGGTGGAAGTGGCCGGGGAGAGGGAAGTCTGCTTAGGTTGCTGCCCCCGCGACCCGACCCCCGGATAAGCGGCAGATGATGATGACGACAAATAACAAAACCTGTAATTATCACTTGTGAACAAATTTCATGCACGTCTTACTATACTAAACCTAGCAATCACGCGAAAGTGAAGGAGGTAAACAAATCCTTTCTGTTTCCTCTTCTGAGCCTATGTAGAACACTTGAAAAATGATCCAAAGACTCGTACCCGAAGACACGGTCGGGAAATGAACAAATCTTTAACCCAAAGACACGGTAAGGGGAACGATTACTTCGTTCGGGAACGAGTCTTTGGAACATTTTTCACGTGACCTGCATAGGCTCAGTACTGGTAGAGGAAACCAAAACCAAGAGAAACCACGACTGTGTCTTAGGATACGAGTCTTTGGATCATTTTTCATGTGATTTGAATATACGCTCCGAAAAGAAAACAGAAAGGATTTGTTTTCGCCATTCACTTTCGCATGACTGCTAGGTTTAGCAGTAAGACGTGAATGATATTCGTTCTTTGATTACAGGTTACATCAATCTTTGATTTGAATACAGGTTTTGTTATTTTTAACAAACTTTTTAACAAACACATTGTTTGTTAAACTTTTGTTTAACTTTACTTACAGTTCAGTGCGGTGTAATTGTGTGGCGTGGTAATTAAATGCTAGTGTGATAATGAATCATTTCAAATCATACAAAGTGTTATGATGCTTTGTATTTAATGCAGGAATTTTTATACATTTTATTTTTACCCCCCCTCCCCCCTCCGTTGAAATGAACGAATGACTCGAAAAAATATTTGTTCCTTTTAATGAACGAGATTCAAAGAACCGAGTCCGTAAAATGATCCGAACTTCCCATCACTATTGACTAGTCTCTCCCGGCAGTTCTGTAGTCAGGCAGCGCGTTCATGTGTTTGTGGGAGTGGTTTTGAAGGGAGGGGTGGGATATTATAGTTTGAATCATTTGGAATAGAAGCTAAAATAGCTATCGTTGCAAAACTTGCCTACACTAACTTGCTTGTCAAATTTAAGGCCACTATCAAAAAAAGACCCCCAAATAACCAAGACAGGGAAACAAAGACCTGAGAAAATATATCTGCAGTTAAATGTGTTTGTGTTTTTGTGTGTGGTTAAGTGTGTATGTCTATGTCCTGTGTGTGCATGTGTGGGTATATGTGTGTGCGCATATCTGTACACCGTTCATGTGTGTATGCCTTGGCGCACCACCACAGGTGAGTGTATGGTTGCATGCAGTTGGAACCAGAAGAGGTCACCTGAACAACTGCTGATGAAGGTCTTGGGAAGTGCTTGAAGCACCGTTTGATTTTCCAGCTCACTCCCTCGGCTCAGCTCCGTTGTGTCGAGGTTGGGATTCTGCACCCTGGAGGTGAACGTTTCAAAAGACAAAGCAAAGCACTTTGGAGGAGATGAGGTGAGGGAAAACGATACTGTAGCCTACTACTCTCTCTGCTCCACAGAAGCTTTTGATAGAACGTGATGATGATCACAGATAACAGTTTGAACTAAAGCTAAAAAAAGATCTGGACTGATTAAGAAAGTGTTTTGTCCTTCTGTAGGGGGTTTAATATTGGCCAAACAACCATAACGAATTCCCCTATGTTTGAAGGAAAACGGGAAACTGAACTGTGTATTAACATGAACCAAATAATGCAAATACCAATGGTATTACAGTTATTTGACTCTATGGGTTAAATCAGAGCAAGAATGGTCAAAGTAAGGTTAAATGAAATATACTTTTAATAACATTGCAAATGAATGTACTCAATTACAAGGCAAACATGTTACAAAATGAAGGTTAACTCTTTCCTACTCTACCATGATTATTGTAAACCAGAGATAGAAAGCAAGAGGTGAGGAAGAAGAGGGACAAGCCAGAGCTGAGGAGAAGGTATCAGGAGATGAAGAATCCATCAAGAACAATTCTTCACAATTCCCTTTATAGCCAAGAACATCCAATCACACCACATATTGACCCTTACTTATCAACATATGACTAGCAATGCGACAGTAAGTTGAGATGTGAGAGCCATCATGTAGAGACTCCGTCCAGCTACTCCAGATTTTAGCATATAAGTGGTGGGGGCAGGGTGACACCCAGCCTTACAATCCTTCTCTTCATTAACTGTGACTAAGTTCAGTTGAGTTCTGGATTTTAATAAGTATTATCAGTCTGCAGATTGGGAGAGAAAACCAGACCTCTGACAATAAATGACAACACAACACCAGGCTTAGGTCTCAATCATGTCTCTCTCAGCTCTGAAGGCCGGACGACCATCTTTTATAGGGCACAAGAAGGTAAACATAGATAGTCAGGCAGTTATGACGTTACAACAATCTCAGAGAAAGAGATTCACAGCCCCCAACTCATGACCACTCTCAGGGCAGAGAGATCATATGTGGAGTTCTCCTTGTAGTCATGACAAGGGACGTTTACCCAGTACTTTCTCCTGACCGCGATCTATTAACCTGACACAATCTACTCTTATTAATAGCAAGCTCACATGAGAACATACTAACTAGTATCCAATGACTAGTTCTATTGATTAGTGAATAATGTAAGTACACAGGAAATCCCAATTTCTTCCACAGTGCTCATCAAGAAAGGTAAACCCAAATATATTAAAACTGTAGGGATTAAATTGCTCAGTTTCTTATCTGTCAGATGTTTCTTTGTCTTGTGGACAAATATTGAAATTGATTTTAGAGAAACGCCACACTTAGGGGTGACTGAAAACTAGTTAGATGATGCTTGATAAGAAGAAAATGTGAGTGGTCTTATATGTTGTTGCTTGTGTGGAGAGTGGGGAAATATTTAAAAGAGGCCATACTCAGACGCAATAATGCTTTGAGTCAATTTGATCCCAAAAGTATTCTATACAGGCCATATGTCCTGCCCACACATGTTTCTATGGCTATCTGTCCTGTCCACACCTGTCTCTATGGCTATCTGTCCTGTCCACACCTGTCTCTATGCCTATCTGTCCTGTCCACACCTGTCTCTATGGCTATCTGTCCTGTCCACACCTGTCTCTATGGCTATCTGTCCTGTCCACACCTGTCTCTATGGCTATCTGATCCAAGATGGCGCCGATGATGGCTGCCTCGGTCGTTAGGTGCGCTCTTTTTTCTGATTCTGATCTATCATATTCACACCTGTATATTAGCTGCAATTTCGTAGGCTAATATCAATCTCAATAATTATCTAATTTACAATCTTACTACTGAAGTTGAACAGTGACATATGGTCAAAGGACTGAAATGAGGATTTGAAATGGCAACACAAACAGAATACTAGTTAGAATGTCATCTGACATGTGACATCTCTCTTAATAATGCCAGGAATCTGTGTGTGTGTGTGTGTGTCTTGAGTATCTACCTGTGTATCTGTGTGATTGAGATTTTAGGGCAGCAAGTTTTCGACGGTTATCTCAAGAGCCAGGCATATATCATATTTCGCATGTGTCCTTTTTATAATACAACGGAGTGCGATGCCGAGATTTACATTGTTCTGGAGTCTCAGAACAAAAGTCTGGAGTCTCAGACCAAAAGTCGTCAGACTCAGGCGAAACGGCTTCAGTCTCAGAAAAACCTCTGTCATTCTCACACAAAATTCCCTCAAACTAAACACCATCAGAAAAACCTCTGAAAAGACCATTTGACTTATTGCACATTTGAGTTAGTATTTCAAAATTTTCAAAGAATAATTTGCCGGGAATTTGGCTTGATCTCTGCTCTCGACTCAGCCATCTTGAGTTGACAGAGCTGCACTCAGCTAGCTCTCACGAGCCGAAACAATATGGATATAGCTAGCCGAAAACATGCAAAGACAGGAACAATATTATATGTCAGTGCCATCCAAGACTATTTTACTAATGACATATTGGCTAGCTAACTAACTAAGCCTATATTTAAAGTAGATGTGTAGCTGGAAGGTTATTATCTAGGCTACAATTGTTGCTGTGTAGACCAGTGGTTCTCAAAGTGGGGTCTGCAAACCATAGCCAGGGGGTCTGCGAAATAATTTGCAATACATTATAAAATTGTAAAATTGTGCTGTATCATTAAAAAGTTATCAAATATATAATAATCTACAGATGGGGACCATTTACACCAATAAAACAAGAATATTGTGTCCAGTTAAGAGCACAAAGGGTATGCTGAATGGGTGTTACGATTATGGAGGGGTCCTTGGAAAATGTTCTCCCCTGTAAGGGGTCCCTGGCTCCAAAAAGTTTGAGACCCCCTGGTGTAGACTACACCAGAGCCATGGTATGGACTACAACGTCACAACGGTTTAGCCTAGAAAGACAACAGGGATTTAATTTTCATTACTTTAGGCATCATCATTTGCTGTACAACCTTTCAATTGACAATTCACAAATATGCTTTTGGGTATAGCTTACTGTTATTTAGAAGCAAATTCTCTTTTATAACCGATGTGGCCAGGTTAGCAGTGCTGACTGCTGGCAAATGCCATGCAGCTGCTTTCAAAGGGTTTATGGATTAAAGGCTGGATAGCTAACAGAATGACAATATAAAGTGGATACTTTCAGTATACATCAGTGAATTTTGTTACATAAATCAATGTGTTTACTGATGTCAAAGCTGCCTGCACATTGCAAATGTGCACAAAACTCAACACCAAATCAACCACGACATAATAATCAACAGCGTGCATTACTGACATGGGAACTGTTACTACCACATAAGCCTCCTTGGTCGGTTTTTTAAGGCATGGAGGAAGCGACAGGAACAATTTTCGTACAAATCTAGTCTCTTTGGTCAGTTGTTGTGTGTTGTTATGAGAATGCGATACAGAAAATGCACAATTATTTTACAGCATCGCATAGCACAAAGGAAAATATACGAACGTCAATACAAACATAGCAAACACCCCTTTGGCTGCATAATCATCTACATGAATGTACCAGAACATTGGCAATTTGTTTAAAATAATGAGAAACTGCTTTTATGACGTGCTTAGACTAGAATACATGATGTGGAAGTTGAAGAAGTACTTCAGAGATGACAGAATTTCAAATGTGATCTGAGAAATATAGGTACCAAAGCCACTGAGAAGAACTGTCATCACTAGCTGCATCACAGGCACTGCACTATCTATCTATAATTCCAGAAATCTGTGTCACCAACATCATCGCGGGCACTGTGCCATATTTATAATTCCAGGAATCTGTGTGTGTGTGCCAACAATTTTATCGGGGGCACTGTGAACCATCTATAGTTCCAGTAATCTGTATTTGTGTGTTTCAATGGCATCTTACAGTAAACACTGACTGCATCACGGGCACTGTGCACTAGTGTACAGAATGATAAAAACAGCAGTTTTCAGAGATTGGAGGCTGCATCATCTGCCCCCCTTGTCAGAAGGTTGCGTGATCCCAAGCCATTTCCTCACTTTCACGCCATTTGACCCTGACCTTTTCTTTTCTTTTGTCATTAGACATTCCCCGTCAGAATGTCATTGGACATACACCGTCAGACTGAAGACAATCAATGTCTGTCACCTTCTGCATGCTCACTAGACATTAGCTCTCCCTGTCCCTCTCTGCCCAGACTGTCACCTTGCATTTGGGCCAAGAGGCCTACTTGCTAGTGATAGTGGTCCATCCTCCCTCATTAACTACTACACATGGACAGCCCCACCAACTCTCTCTCACACACACACACACACACACACACACACACACACACACACGCACACACACACACACACACACACACACACACACACACAATGCTAATCAGATAACACAGACTGGATAGCTGTTGTTGGTTAGCTGGATGACCGACTGACTGACTGGCTGGCAGACTGACTGATTGATTGGCCTATTGAAAATAAACAAAACTTCATGCATTTAGCTTTTCAATTGAGTAGTGTTAGCTAAGTGCTTATTTGCTAGTGCCTTAGTGCATTGTGAGCCAATGGATGTTATTGCTGTTGAGTTGTGCTTTTTTAGTGATCCAGTTTTTGTCTGTCTTTTGCCAACCCTGCGACCTAGTTTTGGGGTGAGGATGTAAGCGATCACCCGCCCCCCGATCCTTTCTCCTTGTTCCCTTTCCTTCTCTCGTTACTTCTGCCCCCCAATCCAATCCCACCCCCCTCCCATCTACACCCTCCAACCCTTGGCCCCTAGCTTTGGCCATTAAGGAGATTCCAAGTCTTCTCCAAGCAATGACAGGTGAAATGGAGCGCAAAATCCAATAGCCTGCATGCACTAAGCCTCATCCCTCTCTCTGTTTCAATATTCGTCTCTCCGGCAACCTTTTTTGGTTCTTTCTGCCATTTTCTTGTAAATCTCTACGTCTTTTACATTTCTGTTATTTTTTTCCACAACTCAATTTGTTGTTGCTACCACAGAAACAATGTGCATTTCTTGCCTGCAGTTTTTCTGAGGCACACACACACATCCTGTCAAGTTCAGAGAGCCATGCCCAGAAGTGATGGAGAATGGCATGGCAGCACACAAGCCTTATGTCCCCTGGCAGTGAACGGGGAGCTGGCTCATCAGTTTTCTGATTCATTAGATAATAATGAGATGGAGCTTGAACCTCCCGCCCACCCTCTTCCCCTCCCTCCTTCCATCCCTTTCTCGCTCCATCTTCCTCTGAAACTCACACCATTGTGGTAACCAGTCCTCTCTAACAGCTTGTTAATTCATTCAAAAAAAACCTGCAGTCAAAAATAATGAAATTTAATTATTGTCTTTGGCCATAGGGGTATTGGAGACCATCTCAGCCCCGGCTAATGAGATCTCCTAGCTGCATTCATTTTCATTACCAGGTTACACACACAGTACTGACCCTGTTACCACTGTGATTTTCTGGTCTCTCTGCCAGGGTTCCACCAGAAATCTGACATGTGTGATATCTGCAATACATGATCCCAACATGGCTCTCATTATCTTAAGATATAGAGCTAGAGTCTTTATGATTTGAATCATGGTGTAATAAGTCCTTCTTAGAGTGGTTGATTAGCGGCCATTTCCGTTTAACAGAAGCAGCAAGGTTTCCGGTGTCAGAGTGCTGTTCGGTGCACTCATTTGGATAATGAGAACAATGACCTTTGAACAACCTCCTTTGTGACAGAGCAGAGGACATTTTCAATCTGGGTATCAAAGGGAGCAGAATGAAAGGAGAATCTGACTACATTACACAGTGAGAGAGAAGGAGAGAAAGATAGAAAGAAAGATGGAGATGGATGCATTTATTACATTATTTTAAAATGTCTTGTTGAACTAAAGTATTATACAAAACCATTGTAATGTATTGCACCTAGTCTTTCAGAGTGGGACAGAAAAGGCAGTGTTAAAAACACGTTTACACAGCTACACTTACTATGACTTACCCATGACTACTGGGACATGGCTACAGAAGTCATACCCCCTGAGTAACAAAAGCAGGAGAGTGGGGAAATGAGAAGCAGGTTGATGTCAGAGGACAAACCCACAGTGGTACATTCAATATTGCATATCCCATTAACGTTCCATGAGGTTGCTCTCTCATGTATGTTACGTGTATTATTTTACGTTTGGGAACGCCCTATTGTGATGGGACTTAATGAGTGAGTGGATATTCTTTTGATGTGAGCGTAATTGTACACAGAAGAAACATTGCTTTAGCGTAAAGCAATGTCAACATATTTGTGCTCTGATTAGGCATTGAGTTTATTGTATACGTAGCCTACATAATGAGGTTTCCAATGCATTATAGCCACGGATTTAACAACGTCCTGCTTTTTGCTGGAACTAATCAATTAGTCACGTGACACCACCCGTGCAAAGTAGGAAGTGTAGCAACTGAGCGTGCATACTGTTTACACTTGCGAGCCGACACAGCAGATGTTTACCGAGTCCAGGCGGAATACATCACAGTTTTAGCAAGAATTCTGTTACCTTGGTTTGCCTTTTCGGCGAAAATTTGTATAAAGAAAGAAATCAGCAGTATCGTTATTCTTCAGATCATAAGCTAATAGGCTAAGCTAGCAAATATTCTTGACAATGACATTGCAAAGCAACCCATTGACCCATCTGCAATCGATACTTGCAGAACGCGTTTTGTCTGTGGCATGACAGCAGCTGTGCATGTTCTTTAATATTTTATGCTGAAAGACAGTGAAGATATATACAGTTAGCTAGCAAACATAAAGCTACAGGAGTCATGCTTGAAAGCTCTCCCTAACAAACTCCGTCTTCCCGAATGATAAGGTATGCATGTAGGCTGCTTAAGCAACTCCAGTCTGTGTATGATGTAATAGCAAAGTATAGATTTAAATACCCTAGCAATGGCAGACTGCAGCTAGCTAAGTAGAGACATGGGCTAGTTAAGGCTTGCTATGTAGCTAGCTACGTCAGATGTACCGGTAAACTGTAATGTTACAGTTGGCCAGCTTCATTATAAAAAGTGTGTGTTTGTTCAGTGAGTACAACAGTGTCTCACTTTCCAAGCCACAGATTCATGTTATCTAGAAGTTATGAGGGGGTTTCTTGTGCTACTTAAAATGTACAGAATTCCAACAGATATTGAGTTATCTTATCCGTCATCTAGGGAATAGATGGACATGCAGATAGACCAAAGGTCCCATGCGCCATGGCTCCATGTGAAGTTTATTGGGACCACCACATACCTGTGCCAAAGCTGGTTCCTGTGCATGCTAAGCTGGGAGTGGCCCTACTAGCCCTCCTGTGCTTCCTAAACAGCTACGATGGGGACTTTGTTTTTGATGATTCTGAAGCTATAATCAATAACAAGGTAGGAAACACCATCTCTCTCTCTCTCTTACAGGCACACTACAGACCTTAATAATGATAATATGCGATACAAATTGTGATAACCTTAATAATAACTACAGACGAATAATGGTGTTACTTTGTGGTAAACTGTTTTGCTGTCATCAGTATATATTATTTTTGTGTGTGTTGGTGGCTACTGCAGGACTTGAATCCAGACACTCCCCTGAACAACATCTGGAGAAATGACTTCTGGGGAAGTAATTTGAGCAGCAACTCAAGCCACAAATCCTACAGGCCTCTCACAGTCCTCACGTTCAGGTACAGCAGGGCACACACTGCATACACACACTCACACATACGTGTAAACACGCTCACACATTCTAATGTAAACACAGATTCACACAACGTATACTTGGTGTATGGTGTCATAATCAATGTGCAGACTACATCTTAGGAGACAAACAACTATTAAAAACAAAAAAAGCATTTCAAAAAGGTTACGTGTCCATGGTCTTTACAGGCTAAACTACCTCGTGGCTGGAGGGCTGCACCCTGTGGGCTTCCATGTACTGAACATTGTCCTCCATGCTGTCATATCTGCCCTGATGATTGACGTGTTTGACATACTTATCGGTGGGCTGGCCTATGATGGTGAGGGGAGGAGACTCTACCAGGCTCCTAAGACCTCTCTATTGGCTGCTCTGCTCTTCGGCGTCCACCCTGTCCACACTGAGAGTGTAAGTGTACACGCACGCTCACACAAAAACACATTCTGTCCAGGTTCAAGTGGAAGTATGTCTACCAATGAGCCCAAACATCATCACCACATTGTCTTGTGGCGTATGCAGCACCAGGGCTCGAAATTAACTTTTTTACTTGGTAGCACTAGTGCTCCTAACTTTAAAAAGTTAGGAGCACCATAAAAATTGTAGGAGCACCCTCCAAAAATGTTTTCATATAGTCTTTTCAGCTCTTCAGATTGTGCACGCTAGTTAGCTCCCAGTCTTGTGACAACGGAGCACAGTGACAAGGAGTGATTGATGGCTAATATTAACCAATCTAAAATCTACATTGAGGTTGATGTAAAGATGAAGCTTAATTGGTTATGTAGCATTGGATAGAATGGTGGACCCGTCACTGTATCAGGTAACAGAAGGCTGTGCTGTCGGCTAATTAGCAAGCGTTTTGTAAATAAATTAAAACAGGTCACACCATAACAATTATTTGCACTCCCACAAATGCTTACAAATATATTTTGAGGTCGCACAGATACAATTTTGGGAGCATATGTGACCAAAGTGGTTGCAATTTTGAGCCCTGAGGACCAACAGCATACTAGGCAGATGGTCATAACGTTTTGGCTCACAGATGTATATGTGTGAGCATATAGTGTGTCTGTGTGTATATATAGATAATACTAACTCATACACTCACCCCAATCCACATTGAAAGTGTATGTATACACCCCACACACTTTGTTCACACTGCAGTACACTTATACACACACACACACACACTTACCATCCACATTGAAAGTGTACATATACTTGTATATATAAATCAACACACACATCAACACACAATCACTGTGGTTGTGTCCACAGAGAGTTACTGATGAGAGAGAAGCCATTGTTGTCCCACAGCAGGCCGGGTTTTCATTGGATGCACTGTTGGCCATATTAAATGCCCTGGTTGCAATGTTAAAGTGGATTGTTTGATTCCTGTCATGTCGTAGTTCACTGGCACCGCCAGACATCTTTGATCCATCACCCCTTCCCCCCTCCCAGAGCTCCCCACCCCACCCGGCAAAAACAATGTGGGATAGTGGTGTGTATAGTGGTTGGATATTCCTGGTTGTATGCCTGGTAAACAATGACTTCTTCCTTTTAAGCCACAGCAATGCACCCTGCCACCCAGGGGTTGTGCTATTAAACATTCATTAGGGGCGCGTGAGTAGAACAAAGAGCTGTCGCAGTTTGGTTTGACAAAGGTATGTGTTGTGGAGCATCCAGACTATTAGCAGTGTGGGTATGCTTATTGACTGGCTGTGCGTGCGTTTGTGTTTGGGAAGCAGGGCCTAGCTGGAAGGCTGCCCCCCCTACTCTGTGCTCTTTAATCAGGCTCAGCCAGAACAGAGGGGATGGGAGCAGACAGACCACTGACTTGGACCTGCTGGATTTATCAAAGGAGCTAGCCCCATGACCCTAGCCTTACAGCATACACACGTATACACACACACACGTTGTTAACAACACACACACACACATGTACACTCACGAGAGTCCTATAATTGGTCACTAATGTATCAGTATTGTAACAGCACAGGGCATAACAGGAGAAAGAGGATATAGTAATGTGTGTGTGGGGTATTGGTGGATCTACAGAGGTGTGGATCTACAGAGGTGTGGATCTACAGTGGTGTGGATCTACAGAGGTGCGGATCTACAGTGGTGTGGATCTACAGTGGTGTGGATCTACAGTGGTGTGGATCTACAGTGGTGTGGATCTACAGAGGTGCGGATCTACAGTGGTGTGGATCTACAGTGGTGTGGATCTACAGTGGTGTGGATCTACAGTGGTGTGGATCTACAGTGGTGGGATCGGGGATCTATGGTGGTGTGATGGTGGATCTACGGTGGTGTGATGGTGGATCTATGGTGGTGTGATGGTGGATCTATGGTGGTGTGATGGTGGATCTACGGTGGTGTGATGGGGGATCTATGGTGGTGTGATGGGGGATCTACGGTGGTGTGATGGGGGATCTACGGTGGTGTGATGATGAGTATCATGGCATTAAAGCTAATTTGTCCTCCCTCTTTCTTTCTCGCTCTCCCTCCCACTATTATATCATCTACCTCTCCTTCCCTCCTTGTTTCTCTCTCTCCCTCTCTCAGGTGGCAGGGATAGTGGGTCGAGCAGACCTTCTGTGCGCTCTGTTCTTCCAGCTCTCCTTCCTCACCTACTGCAAAGCCTTTCACAGAGGTAGGCGTCTTCCCCTGACTTTTCCTGTCCCAAAGTTACTTTCGACAGTCTCTTGGTACCACTAGGCAAACACAGACCCCACGTGTACAGACTCCAGCTGCTCTGTGGCTGTTCTCTGCAGGGGGAGACAGGGGGGAGAAGGTGTCTGTCCAATGGATCGCCTTCAGCCTCTCGCTGTGTGCTGCAGCCATGCTCTGTAAGGAGCAAGGCATCACTGTCCTGGTAGGGCCATACAAACCCTCTCCTCTGTTCTGCTCTGGTCTACTCTACACTAGTCTCCTCTACACTACTTTACTCTGCGATGCCGAAGTGTTGTGTCTTGTGTACTGGTTGTAACTGTGTGTCTCTCTCCCTCAGGGGGTGAATGCAGCCTTTGATGTGCTCCTCATCTGCAAAGTCAATGTGTTTGAGCTCAGCCAGAGGCTGCTGCTGAGAAGGAAGTCTGCAAGCGTGAGTTTCCCCATCGCGTTCCTCTTCCCCTCCTCTTATTCCTCACGCCTCTTCTTGCCCCTCCCCCCGTGCACCTCTTCCCCCTCCTCCTCTTTCTCATCCTCTTCTTCCTCCACCTCTTCTCCCTCCTCCCTCTGCTACTCCTCCACCTCATCCACTATCGCATCCTCCTCCGATTTCCGAGGTCTCAAAATTTTCAGAAGAAGTGGTGAAGCGGTAAGACTTTACTATTTTAAGATGGCAGTATGACATATACTGCCGGCAGTATGACATATACTGCTGGCCTATGAGCTACACGGGACACTAGCAGTGGATTGGTGCTCTGTGTTACGTGGGTGGATGCTGACAGTGGATTGGTGCTCTTCGTCAGGTGGGCGGTATACTGCCGACGGGACTCCTGACTCGATTGGCTCTCCTGGCCGTGGGAGGAGCCTTACTGCTTTACTCGCGCTGGAGGATCATGGGAACGGGGCCACCAGCGTTCACTGAAGTAGACAACCCAGCCTCCTTTGAAGAGAGTGTGTTTCTCAGAGTAAGAATATCACCTGGTTAGCCTCTTTTGATCACTTAATAAACCCTTATTTTGGGTGGTAAATAGATTTTATTAACCCTAAAAAGCTAAAGCTGACTTTTTCAGTTGCAGCCCCCAAACTCTGGAACAAGTTGCCTCTACAGGCCCATAGACAGGGGGTGTTCGGATAGTTCGATCTTTCCCCCCCACTGCCAAACGTCCGTTTTTTAACCTAAACCTAAATACAAAATGAGGGGAAAAAAAGTGCAAAAAGGTCAATTTCCACTAGACTTGCTACGGGCCTGTCTACATGTCAGGCCGGCAACTACACTGCATGTTTTTAAATCCTGTCCCAAGACTCATTTTTATTTGCTGGCTTCCACAGTATGACAGTTGCCTTTCTTTGTCCGTTTTGTTTGTTCAACTTGTTTTGTGTATGTATCGTGTTGTCTCATGTCTTTTGCTACTCTGACTGTACAGCACTCTGGTCGACGGCCGCTATGAATAAACTTGATTTGTTTAGATTTGATTAATGTCTTAAAGAGAGATTGGACGTTTTTAACATGTCTTTCTCACCCCCCCCCCCTTCTTTCTCTTTCTCTCCTTATCTCCACATCCATCATGTACTTGTCTGACTGGTAGATAGTGAACTATAATTACTACTACTCTCTCAATGCCTGGCTGCTGCTCTGTCCCTGGTGGTTGTGTTTTGATTGGTCCATGGGCTGCGTGCCACTCATTAAGTCAACCGCCGATTGGAGGATGGTGTGGCCTCTGCTGCTCTGGTGCGTCCTGATAGGCTTGATAAGCCAAGCCTTATGCTCGCAGGACGGGCAGAAAAGGAGGTAAAAACACGGTCATCTCGCTCTCTCTGCTCGCTCTCTCTATCCAACTCTCCCTCTCTCTCTGCTCTGTCTATCCCTCTTTCACTCTCCCCAACTCTCCCTCTCTGCTCTCTATCCCTCTCTCTCAATCCCTCTAACTCCCTCTGCTCTATATCCTCTCATTCTCTCTCTCTCTCTCTCTCTCTCTCTCTCTCTCTCTCTCTCTCTCTCTCTCTCTCTCTCTCTCTCTCTCTCTCTCTCTCTCTCTCTCTCTCTCTCTCTCTCTCTCTCTCTCTCTCTCTCTCTAACTCTCCCTCTCTCTAACTCTCCCTCTCTCTAACTCTCCCTCTCTCTAACTCTCCCTCTCTCTAACTCTCCCTCTCTCTTGCTCTCTGTACAGTATATGAAATAAAGTACATGGATTTCTTTGTGTTGGACTCCTGATAATGAAAACGGACCATAGCCACTGTAGTGTGACCTGAACATCTTATCCTGACCGCTTCAGGGGCAAGTTCTCTCAGTAGATTTTCAAGTGGACAGCCTGTACGTGCTGGACGAGGGAACAGTCAAAGAGTTCTGCAACAGGAACCATGGTTCTACGTGTCTGCCCCCAGTTAATTTGATCCAGATCAAATCTCTGGGACTAGGCCTCAATGACCACAGTGTGGATATTTTCTCCCCTTTCACACAAGGTTGTTGTAAAGTTGATCACACGTGTGAACATTAATGAATACGACTGCGAACGTGTCATCCAGTCTGCTACCACATCTACTCTTGTAGAATGATCCAGAAGTGTCCATCCCAGCGACCTCTGACCTTGCCCCCCCCCACCTGCAGGACTTTGACCCTGGGCTTGGTGCTGATGGGGGTGCCCTTCCTGCCTGCCTCCAATGTCTTCTTCAGGGTGGGCTTTGTGATCGCTGAGAGGGTCCTGTACCTGTCCTCCGCTGGCTACTGTCTGCTGCTGGCCTACGCCCTAGGGGCCTGCTGCCTTCACTGGAGAGCACTCAGGGTAGGATCACCCTCAGTACATACTACACACTACATACTACACACTACATACTACGCACTGCGCACTACATTCTACACACCACATTCTACACACCACATACTGCGCACTGCACACTACATACTACACAATGCACACTACACACAACACACTACATACTACACACTAAATACTAGACACTAGAGCAGGTATATCTGCTGATCTACACCCTGGTGGCCTGCTGCAGCCACTGGAAGGCCGTCATGGGAAATCACGACACCAGATTGGCTTTGGACTGAATTAAACTCCATCCATCCAACCTCCTACATAACACACACCACAGTGCAGAGAACACTTAACACCATGGGCACCCAGGCTTCACTAGGTTCTGACATGGTACTGGCTGAAGCTTGCCGGATACTTAAGGAAGGACAACATGGGAATTACATAATATACAGTACTGTGCAAAAGTCTTATGCACAATCAAAATAAAACAGGTTAAGGAAAAATGCTTTAAGAAATAATGAAATTAAAAAATTTAACAAAAGGTTTAGCAAAATTGCACTTTTATACTGCTGCACAAATAAAACAATTATATGACATATATTTATTTGATTAAACGTTGCATTCAAATCTGATACACTTAAACGAAAAAATGCAGCAACATTAAATTTTGATTTACTATAATTCTAATTGACTTTTACTACAAATAGGTAAAGTACAAAACTTTCTGCATCACTATTAGTATCCTCATCTGCCTCCTTACCGACGAGACACCAGAGATGTCGCCTACTAATTAATAAACTGCTTTGCGAAATTCCTGTGTTGTTCTTAATTACGAATTAAATAATAATAATAAAAGCTGCCCTCGTGTACACACCGCCCTCATCGAAACTGTATTTCAAGAAAAGCTGTAGCATTTAATTGAAGAAATACAGTATAACACATTATTTGTGTAAAAAGTCTTGGGTGCCCAAGACTTATGCACAGTACTGTATATCTGTTATTGTTGTGTGTGTTTGTGTGTGCGTGTGCAGAAGCCGTTCCGAGGTTGTGTGCTGGCTCTGCTGTGTGTGCATGTGGCTCGCTGTGCGCTGCGCAGTCACCAGTGGAGGTCTGAGGAAAGCCTCTTCACCAGCGCACTGTCTGTCTGCCCGCTCAACGCCAAGGTGAGATGCGCGCGTGCGTAGTATGGGAATGCGCGCGTCTGTGCGCGTTTGTGTGCGTGTCAGTGTTCATTTTTGTCTGTCGGTCTCTTTGTCTGTCTGTGTTTGCTTTTTTGTGCTTTTGTGCTGGTCTCTGTGTATTTGAGTGTGTAACCTCGCTGTGTTCTCTAGGTCCATTACAACGTAGGGAAAAACCTGGCTGACAGGGGAAACAGCTCGGGTGCCATAAAGTACTATAGAGAAGCCGTCAGGTACTGCACAACAACACACCAGAACAGCAACACACCAGCACAACAACACACCAGCGCAACAACATACCAGCACAACAACAAGCCAGCGCAACAACACACCAGCGCAACAACAAACCAGCACAACAACACACCAGCACAACAACACACCAGCGCAACAACAACACCAGCACAACAACACACCAGCACAACAACATACCAGCACAACAACAAACCAGCCCAACAACAAACCAGCCCAACAACCCACTAGCACAACAACTAACCAGCGCAACAACTAACCAGCGCAACAACACACCAGCGCAACAACACACCAGCGCAACAACACACCAGCGCAACAACACACCAGCGCAACAACACACCAGCGCAACAACACACCAGCGCAACAACACACCAGCGCAACAACACACCAGCGCAACAACACACCAGCACAACAACACACCAACACACCAGCACAACAACACCTGTCTGTAACTACTTACTGCTATTAAAGACCCTCCAGTCATGTGAGTAGATATGTAGAAAAAAATATGAAATTTAATAATCAGTTTTACTATCAACACACTCTATTCTGTGTATTAAGCCATCACCTTAAAATTGAATTTTCACTTCTAAGGTCATCCTGACTGTAGCCTGTGGTGAGATCCACAGTGGGGGTGTTTCAGAAAGTGGGTTTAGTGAAAACTTAGAGAATGTTGGAATCGATTGAAACTCCGGGTTTACAGTTTCAAAGAGCCAGGGGTCTCATTTATAAAATTGTGCGTAGGATTCTTACTAAAAGTGTACGTACGCCCAAAAGCCTAAAATGGCGTACGCACACAAAAATTCTGATTTATAAAACCGTGCGTACGCACACATGTACGCAATGTTCCCTTTATAAATCACAGATTACCCACAAGTGTGCGTATGTGAATCAGCATTGTACCCCGCCCTGAACACGCCCATTTTTAACCATAAATAGTCAATGCAAAGCACCTCATGAATGCTAATCTAGTATCTCATCATGACCCTGGCATGCGATTGTTCTTTACGGTGAATCATAGCGCATGACAACTTCTCAGACACTGTTAGCCTATTGGTGGAGCCCGAAAACTCCGAAAATTTGGTGGCCAGTAGATCACCAATTTAAAAAAACTGTGCGAGTGGCGTCAACTGTGCCAGTGATACCGCGAGTCGAGATACAATTTGAAAACAAAAGCGTTTTGTTATGAACAGTAATCTATTAAAGTCTGGACTGATAACGATGACGTGGAGTGTAGCGATTGCGCGGGAGCTTAACGACTGTATTTCCAGTTTTTGACATATGATGATATATGCACAGTATTAAATAAATATATTTAGTTATACACTGTATTCTGCAGTTATTTAAAGGTAGGATATGTGATATCTGCATTCCATGCAGTCGGGCATTTCCCCCTCCTGCACTCCGGTAGTGGACAATATGATGGTGAGACAGCGCTGAATTTTTATTTAAAATTTGAGTTGGATTGTACAAGGTGTTTATGGAACAATTATCACTCAATACAAACGCAAATAACACTGCTGGATTTAATCTTCATGATAATGATGAAATCGAGTGAAAAAAACGTGTGTGAGGAAAACAAAATATATAAATATTACGAGTAATGTTCTTCCCACATTCACTTTCTGCAGTCTGACTACAGTACGGTCATCTGCGTAGCCAATTTCAACTGTTTCCAAAATGTGCGTAGGCCTACGGGAGGTTCAGAGTTTGCGTGGAGGACCGCACATTCTCCCGTCAAGTTTGTTTTTTATAAATCACAACATTTGCGTGGAAAGTGGCGTACGCACATTTTCAGCCCCGTTTTGTGCGTACGCAAGCTTTATAAATGAGACCCCAGTTCAGTGTTTCTCTGAGTAAGTAACTACGGCAACATACTCTGTGAAGCTAACCTTCTTGCTAGTAGGTTTGGATTAACTAACCCTGAGTTTGTCCAGTTCTACTCTTTAACTGAAACCTTCCATCTGAATGTGTCAGGCATGGCGTGTCATTTTTTTAAAGAGCTAGGCTAAATGGTTTTAAAGCAGAAATGCTCTGCAGAAATATCAGTCGGGAGAGGGTGATCAGACCCCGATTGCATGTTTTATCATTCCCAGATTAATATATTTTCGAGCCTTACCGTTTTTCTGCAGAATCAGTTATCTGAACAATATTCTCAGCCCTCATTCATATGAAACAACGTGGACATGCTCTCAGTCAGGAACACTTAACACGGAACCAGATGAGTGAGAAGTCAAGAGATACGATATGCCACAATCATTAACAATTGATCCATCACTTCCCCTGTGTCATATAATAGCCTATGCCTTTCATTTTGTGAAGTGTTCTTTATTCCCTGTAAGTAAAAAATATGTCTTCCTATTGGCTATAATGTCAAGTGTGAATATTTCCAGTGAGCTCACATTTTGAGACTTGTATGGAAAAAAGCATTTACTTTCAAATGGACACAATTAAATACTCGTAGTGTGGAGATGGCTGACAATTAAATAAGATATTGCTTAGATGTAGCCACTGAATGTTGTTTAGTGAAGATCACCAACATCGCAATTGCTTGTATTGCAATTATACCCCACTGGTTTAAAGTCAATTTTTGTATTTCATCTTCAGTTGCTTCCAAGTGCATTTAGTGCCTGTTGGTTTGCAAGTAAATAATTATACAAAATCTGTTCACTCACCCACACATTTAAGAGTTGAAGAAGGGGAACACAAGATTAAAACAAGCCACACTCTGTAGCCACAAGCCAACTCACTTTCTTTTGCTGCTGCTATAGTATTGCTTTTTTATATATGAAATATTGGATACGGCATAAGTTGTCCTTAATATTTGGAGTGGTGAGAAATAGGCGGTTTGAGTAATTGATTTCTCCTGTTGCCATGATGAATAGTGCTATATGTGTTCCATTGATGAGGGGGCTCTTTATATCCTTGTGCGCAAGCTTTACTCAGGGTTGATTAGAGTTGAAGAAACACATTTTTACCACCTGTTCTGAAGCCGTAAACTCTTGAATTTCACTGCCCAGAGTCAGTCATGTTCACCCTGCTTTCTGAAATACCCCCCATTGTCCACCCCGGGGATTGACCTAACCCTGCTGTCTCTGGCCAGGCTCCACCCTACCTACGTCCATGCCATGAACAACCTGGGCAACATCCTGAAGGAGAGGGAGCAGCTGGACGAGGCCGAGCGACTGCTGGCCAAGGCCGTCTCCATACAGTAGGTGGCGCTGTCCCTCCCCAGAGCACCGGCTGGGTCCCCTCCTTCACAGAGCCCAGGGAACACCAGCGGTACTGTGGCTAGGAAGGCCTGTGTTTTCGCCCCCCGATCCATCGGCAAACTTTGGTCGGACAGAAATGAGGGTTGCGTATGATGGTGAAGGTGTATCTGCAACGTTAACTGCAGTGTGTGTGTGTTGCTCCCAGACCGGACTTTGCCGCAGCCTGGATGAACCTGGGTATCGTTCAGAACAGCCTGGGGAAGTTCCAGGAGGCAGAGCAGAGCTACTGGAACGCCATCCGTTTCCGGAGGAAGTACCCTGACTGCTACTACAACCTGGGACGCCTGGTGGGTCGTCACGCACCGCCTAGTCACGCACCGCCTAGTCACGCACCGCCTAGTCACGCACCGCCTAGTCACGCACCGCCTAGTCACGCACCGCCTAGTCACGCACCGCCTAGTCACACACCGCCTAGTCACACACCGCCTAGTCACGCACCGCCTAGTCACACACCGCCTAGTCACGCACCGCCTAGTCACACACCGCCTAGTCACGCATCTGTGGGTAATGTGTCCTACAGTATGCTGACCTAAACAGACACCTGGACGCTCTCAACGCTTGGAGGAACGCCACTGTGCTCAAACCTGACCACAGCCTGGCCTGGAACAACATGATCATCCTTCTGGACAACACAGGTACACACACACACACGCAGGTACACACACACACACACACACACACAGGGACACATGCAGCCTGGCCTGGAACAACATGATCATGTTTCTGGACAACACAGGTACACACACACACACAAGCAGGTACACACAGGTACACATGCAGCCTGGCCTGGAACATTATGATCATCCTTCTGAACAGCACATACAATCAGGAGCAGCATCATGACTGTGTGTGTGTGTGTGTGTCCTACATGCACACTGACTGATCATATATTCTGGATCGCCAGTGAGAGAGCTTCGTATTCATGCTTCCTCACTCTTGTCATTTCTTCAAAGTCTCACGGGTAGGTATTGTTCCAACATTAACAGTGAAGAGACAGAAAGCTCTACTTAGGGAGGGGGGGAACAGGGAGGAAATTTGATCTCAGCGTCCAACATGATTAGAGCGGAAGAGCGGGAATCAGCAATGCTTGAAATTTATGTATTAAAGCTTTTGTGCGCCGAGTGTTAAAGGCAGTCTTCCCTGCCGTGTGGAGAATGCTCTGATTTCTAGACGCCGCCGCCGTTTTGTCAGAACCCTCTCCCAAGGGGGCGGAGTCTCCCAGGAGGCCCCGGGAACCGTCCAATCAGGGCCCAGCGTGTCCCCGATCAAACGCGGGTGGACACAGGCAGGAGAGCGCCCCCTTGGAGCGCCCCACCCCCTCCCCTACCCATTTGTTCCCCCAAAAATCTGACAGACAGGGAGAGTGCGCACCCCTCCCACCCCCCAAAAAGTGAGGAAGAACAGAGGATGTCATTTCAAAAAGACAAGAGGAGATGGGTGTTTTTTGTTTGTTTGTTGTTGTTGTGTTACTCCCCTCCTCTCTTCTTTGTGCGAACCTTCCTCTTGAGACAGAGCTGAGGAAATGTAGACTCATGGACACACACACACCGAGACACCCACACACTCATAGGAATACACTCGCCCGTAGAGACTTAAGGGCACAGGGTATGATTGAGTCCCCCCCTCCCCCCCTCTCTATCTGCCTTCTCTCTCTTTCTGCCTCTCTCTCCCTTTCCTTCCCTCTGTCTGTCTCCCTCTCTCCCCACAGACATCAGACAGGTCACTGACAGAGATCAATAACTCAGTGGTCCTTGTGTTCAGCTCTAATTAGGAGACTAAAGTGCTCATCCATGCGCAGAGAGGAAAAACTCTGCTCTAGACACCACTGACTAGGTCAGCACACGCGCACACACACCACACACTCTCTCTCGACAACACTTTCTAGGCCAGCGCGCGCGCACACACACGCACACTCTCTCTATCTCTCTTTCTCTCTCTCTCTAAACACCACTGAGTAGACCAGCACACACCACACACACACTTTCTATTTCTCTCTCTCTGTCTAAACACCACCGACTTGGCCAGCAGACACCATATACACACACAGACACACACTCTCAAAAGACTACTGATTAGACCAGCACCCACCCCACACGCTCTCTCTAAGCACTACAGACTCGTCCAGCACACACGCCGCACACTCAAACTCTAGATGCCAGTAGCTGGTCCAACACATACGAACACGCTCTTTATACACCATCGGAGTTAACATCATGTACAAATTGGCACTGCATCATTTGGCCAATAGTTTTTTTTTTTTTTTTTTTTAGATTTTTGATATCGCTGGCATCACATGTCATATGTCTATGTAAGACCAGGGTCATTCACAGTAGTTTCACCTCTGTAATGTTTCCATCTGTGCTGACGCCAGTCTTGCTGGGGTCTGGATCTCCACCTTCCACACTCCTCTTCAGCCCTCCATTTGTCTTCTGTGTCCTGTCGTCTAGGCAACCTGGCCCAAGCTGAGATGATAGGCCGGGAGGCGCTGAAGCTCCTCCCTAACGACCACACCATCATGTTCTCATTGGCCAACGTCCTTGGCAAAACCCAGAAGTACCAGGTCAGCCTCCACCAATAGGGCAAGGTTTTATCAGAGCTTTACACCAGCAAAACACACACCTGGTTTATGAATGGATCAGTATTGACAGTAATTACTCAAGTTTATATTCACTTACAGTAAGTGTATATTCACCATGAGTTTAGAGATTGTGTGTTTGGGATGGGTTCACTGTGTGTGTGTGTATATATTCAGTATGAGTTCATGTGTGTGTGTCTGTCTTGCAGGAGTCTGAGGGATTCTTTCTCCAAGCTCTCCGGATCAACCCAAATGCTGCTAGTTGCCATGGAAATCTAGGTAAGACATTACTGCTCAAAGTCAGTATCAATAATGCTACTTTGATACTTCGCAATAAATGTTTACATTTTGAGTAACCCCACTCTCTTTGGGAGTTAGATGGGTCACTTTATTTGTATAATATACAAATCAAATATTTTTTTTCAGCATGAAATGCAGAGACACAAACCAGATCAATACACAGTCTGAAAAATCTGTGTAATTAAAGTCTCTCTGTTTCCCCCCCCTCATCTTCCCCTCCCTCTCTCTCTCTCCCTCTGTCTTGCTCTGCCAGCGGTGTTGTACCATCGCTGGGGCAGACTGGAGCAGGCTAAGAGGCACTATGAGCTGTCTCTGAACCTGGACCAAAACGCTCCCGGCACCAGGGACAACTACAACATGCTGCGACGCAAGCTGGACCAGCAGCAACGCACCGCACCATGACCACAGCAAACTGGACCGCACCGTGACCACAGCAAACTGGACCACACCATGACCACAGCAACTGGACCATACCGTGACCACAGCAAACTGGCGAATAGCATTACCGCTGCTAAATGGGCCACATCGTAATCACTGCCAACTCAATCGGCTACAACAAGTCAAACCACAAAATGGCCCGGCCGCAATGGACCGCTCCATGACCGCTTCAAACAAGATACAAGGAAGACTGACCACAGACTGCCCAAACAGACTGCTCCCTGAGGAACAGAAACACTGCAAAGCAGAGCAGGTTGACGACCGCGACCACTGCGGAACGGCCCTGGTCACATGCCTGGTCCTGGGGGCCAGAGCGGAGCTGACTCCACCACTGCATGCTGCAACACACACACTTTTATATTCATCCTTTTTTTTCAATTTCATTCCAACTTTGTACTACTTTCATTATTTAAAAAAAGGAAATAAAGACCATGATTTGTTTAAACAAGCTTTATTGTCATTCTCTGTGATGGCCAATGCAGTCAAAAATGATTTACTGCATCATACATAAAGAGTCTTTGAGGAGGTTTTTGACCAGCTATGACCAGCTGAGTTGTATGTTTTGAGTTCATGTGTCCTTGTTTACAGCAGTGTCTGCGTTGGCAGGTGTTCCTCAATCCTGGCTCCTCAGCCACATGTCTGTCCAGGGCTCCTCAGGGTTCTCTGTCCTGTATCATGTGGAACCCATCCGCAATGAACCCTCTACTCTTTCATCTCTGACCCTGTGTTGTGTCAGCTGGCAGTGTGTGTGTGTGTGTGTGCGTGCGCGTGTGTGCGCAAGCGCCTGCATGCGCACGTGTGTCTGGGACCGTCCCAGAAAGCCCTTGTTTGACTTGTCTCTCCAAGGGCCTCGTGTTCTGGAAACACTGGGTTCTTATACTGCTGCCTACACTGTGTGTTTGAGAGAACGAGAGAAAACGAGACAGAGTTTGTACACTGCTTGCTCCTCTGAAGCCAGAATGCATTTGGAATCAATTCCAGTTGTTTACCATAAAAGAGAGAGGGCCCATCTAATGAGGGCTGGTCTGGGGGACTGGTCTGGGTTAGTATGTTTGTTTACTCTAATGCACCTCTATGAACCAGGGAGGGGTGTCATCGGGCCAGGACCAGGACCCTCCGTAGCCCCCCCTCAGCTTAATGGGAGAAAGGTGTCTTGAGGGGGCATGGATCTTAGGGTGGGGGGGGACGTATGGGTCAGCCCTGACAGGAAACTTGTGGCCGGTGCTATATGAAAACAGCCTCTATAGCATAGAGGCTTCAAAGAGCAGCTCTCCCCGGAGACTACGCTCACACACACACACACACACACATTCAAATGCACACACGCGCACTCCTCTTGAAGGATACCGCCGAGAGAAGAGGGCGACCCCAATGTGAAACATCAGTCAACAAGTGTGCGCCCAGGGTTGAAAGGTCACAGCGCTTCTATTTTTTCACCTGCTTCCTGCACCGAGCAGGAAGCGTTTGAAGGCGCGACGGGTTGGTATGGCTCTGCTTGGTTTGTTTGCACATACAGTACAATACGCGAGCTGGCGCTTTGATGCTTTGAAGATGTTACTGATCCACTCATTGGGGGGTGACACGACACATGGCTGTCCAGTTCTTCTTCTCGAAGCCCTGCCTCTCTCCCCTAAATATACCACTAATGTCCAATAATGAAATTTCCTTGTTATGCAATTCCCTGTTTTTTATTTGCTCGGCTTTGATGTACGAAAAAACACAATGATGGCCCTGATTAGAACAACAATAAATAGGCCGTACACAGACGCAGGGGCTGGCGTCTTATTGAAGGCTGGTCTGTCTCAGCTAGCAGGCTAGCAGGTCACTGAGGTCACATCGCTCAGCCATGGATACATCATCTCCACACGAGACACATGAAATGGAGGACCAGCACATCATGAATGTTGGATTTTTCCAGTGCCTGATTTTGTATGTTTATAATTGTTCTTTGTTCTGTGTTGGTCATTTGGATTTCTGTTTTCACGCAGAGTCAGTGTGCATTGTGAAATAACCTGGAACATCCAGAATGTTGGGTTTCGTATATGTGCCTCCTGTGTTGTCTCGGTGGAAGAATGCTTTCATCCCCCCCCCCCCCCTCCCTCTCCCCCTTCAGACCTGGAGCAGATTTCCCTATCTGGGTTTTCCTGTCCACTCATCAGTAGGGGAGAACCCTTTCATCATCAGCGCTTTTAAAGTACCTCACATTAGCATAAACTACGTGAGGGGGACCTGTCTATGGCAACCATGTCTTCATTAGGCTCTCTGACTGACTGACTCCAACACAGAGACTAGCATTAATTACACGTCAAGTCCCGTCCAGTCTTATCTATCAAGAACAATGCCAGGATTTGAGCAGGAACGTCATTTCCAAATATGTTTTTGTCCGTCATCACGTCAGCCATCTTTGATTGTCGACCTAAGCTCTACGTTCATGCTTCTGCTTGTTCCTCTCTCATTGAGATGGGAATAAAAGAACAGCAAAGGTAAATAGGACAAAAACCTTTGCATTCGAATGGCCTTGCTTTTTTTGTAGTCGTCCATCCTGCGTGTATTTTATTCTGTGTTTTGGTTATGCCTAACAAAAGGTGAGTGAATGTGGTTGTGCTCATTTGGGCTGGCTGAGGGTGTTTGAAAACAGCGTGGGCTCTGTTGTGCGTCTTGATGAGCGGCGATCGCCTGGCCGCTGCCTCTGAACAAACAAGCAACACACAGAGAGACACGGTGAGGCGACCAGAAATCAGGAGAGCTTCACAATGTCCTCTCAGAGGTGACAGGCGGGGCAGTGGGAGGGGAGCAGTAGAGCTCCTGTGATCCGGTACCCATCTACTGGGGGGGGTGGGGGGGGTGAGTTGGTGCACGCGGTGTGTGTGTGTATATGGAGGGGGGGCAAACATCTAGCTTGGGTCAGAGAACCATGCCTCCACTCAACAATGGAGTTCCACACCCCAGATCCTAGCCTTGCCCACTGTACAGACATCCTACCTCCCCTCCTCTGACAGCAGAGGTCACAGGGTCATGTCCACTGTTCAGTCGTGAGACTGGCGCTCCTTGCGAGAGGGAAGCTTGTCTCCCAGTCGCCCTCCCCTCCCCCGTCCACGCCTTTATGAAGATCACATGCTTCCGGGTGGAGAGGAAGAGGGGGGTGGGGAGGGTCGCGGGCCGTGGAGAGAGTTGGCGGGTGCAGTGCTCAGGGACACGGTGGCATCTTGCGAGGACTCTCCCAGCCTGTCCTGTCTGTCAGCCGGGCCTCCCTCCCTGGCCTTCGAGGGAGGGGCCCGTCCGGGGGGGCCTGGGACGGTGGTGTTGGCGCTGCCGCTGGCATTTTTCCTTCTGTGAACTTTGTCTCAGACTATCCTGCCACCCCTCGCAGAGTCCCGCTTGACCTCTGGGTGTGATGGATAGTCTGAGATGGGCCATAAAGCACCGGGGTTGGCCAGATGCTGCCTGTGTGTGTGTGTGTGTGTGTGTGTGATGGTCTCGGTGAAGTGACATACGTTGCCAATTTGGCCCCTTTACAAAGTCTGGAAGTTTCCCTGGATTGATTCAGTGTCTTCTACAGTATGCGGTGGGGTCGTGTGTCTCCATTGTGTCTGTCTCGACTGTAGCATGGAAATACTGATTACCAACGTCGGCTAAGATCATGGAAATTATGAGTGGCAGACGAAGGAATTAGCAAATTGTAAATACGAAATGAAACTGAAAATGTGAACAGATTGGCTTTCTGTCAGCTGTTTGTTTTTGGTGTTGAGAAGATAGAGAGTGATGTTGGCGCCAGTGTAGAGGGGTGGGGGAGAGGGGGGTAGAACTGGGGTCGTTTTCCTGCAGGAGCCCTCCCAGGCTGTTTTGCAAAACAAAACGAAGCAGCCAGACCCCCTTATTGAAAAAATATAGCTCAGTGAGACGGAAATTTATTAACTGGCACCAGTTAATGCCTGCATTATTCATTTCTGGCGAGCATGAAGAATGATCTAAAGAGGTCTGAAATTGCGGGCGAGCAGGCTGACTGCACAGAGGCTGGGGAGCGTTGGCTCGATTCATCCTTCTGGAGGGGTGTGTGCATGGGTGGAGGGGGGCGGGGGAGGAGGGGGGTGGGTGGGTGGGGGGTTGCGGGGCTGGTGGAGGGGAGGTGCGCCCTCCCCTCTCTGGACAGGGCGATCTGGTAACAGCTGTGCTCCTCTCATGAGGGGGCGGCTGGGATCCAGAGAGTGAGGGCCTAACTGGGACAGATGGACCAGCACAGCAACACCACTCTTATTAAAATACAATATCTAAGGATCGGAGCGTGTGTGTGCGTGCATGTGTGTGCATGTGTGCACTGTTGAATGTGTTTATGTGTGTGAGTGTGTGCGTGGAGGGGGGGGGGGGGTTAGGGTAGTTGCAGCACGATCAACAGAATGCAGGGAGAACGTTTATTTTAATGTATTTGTTGTCTGTGTGTGATTGTATTGTATTGTACACATCTAGACTTCTCGTTGCAGCGGTTCAATGTCCCTGTCTCACTCACATCACTTTCTTTGTCTCTCTCATGTAATGTTTGCTTTTCAAGCCCATCTCCCCCACCATCCCTCTTTCTTTTCCCCCTCGTTCTGCTATTCTCAGGCAGGGAGTAGGAGGTGCTGGGCAGGACTCGGTGCCAGTGGCATATGGCTTTCCACTGCGCTAAACATTCATACAACAGACAGGCCCATCAGTTAGGGCAGGGGCCGGAGGAGGGGAGAGAGCAGGGCTCTGATGAATGGAGTTTAGGACTTACCTGCTGCTAAAACATTACCTCTGAAAACACACGCGCTCCCAAAAGCCCACATGACATTTTGGAATCGCAAGACCATGAAACACCGACCCTCACAAGCACACATCATGTACGTCAGGTTACGGCAAAAAAGAAATACCTTTTTTAAGGGGGGGGGGGGGGGGACGACGACTCTCAACAAGGCACCCAGGGTCAGGTCTTCATAGGCCAATTAATGCACAGCATCTGCTGTATGGAGAGAACATCGTAGAGAACTTCCGAACCACTTTAGGCAATTAAAGGGGGGTGGGGGGGGGTAAGGGGGGGGGGGGGGTAGTGGTGGAAGGGGGGAAGGGGTGAAGGGGGGGGGGAAGGCTTCCTGCTCCTTCAAATACCTCTCATTGCTGGAGTAAGCATCAAATGGATGGGCTAGATTAGACCAAATTAAGCCATTCTTCTGGGAGTCTTTCTCTGGTCCTCCATCTCGGAGCCGACTTGCCTTTGTTCTTTCTCAGGACCCCGGTGTTCTTCTGCCAAATTGAACAGAAGGCTGGGAGGGTGACGGGGGTCCGGGCCGGAGACACACCAGTGCAGAGACACAATCAGTCTAAACCCTGCTGTCTGCAGCACAAAGTGAAAAGACTCTAATTGGGATTTTTTACGCTGCATTTTGCTGCAGGATCGCTGGATTATGAAAAAGCAATTACACCTTTACAGCAAGGACTTTAATTAGCTTTTTCATCGGTCGGTAGCGCTGTAAAAAATGAGTTTTGATCGTTTTTATATTGGTTTGTTGTCTGTAGATCTGTGATGAGGGGCTTTATTTGACGTAGCCCTAATTTGTTGTACTGTAGTTTTCCTCTGAAACAGGATTCAAACATTTTCTACAGTATATATAAACTAGGTTACACACCGCCTAAAGGCTAATGACTTCAGACATGCAATGAAGAAGCATGTGAAGGATACACAGAAAGGGGTGTACACTGAACAACAAGCCTCACAAGGCAAAACAATCATTGTGTGGATAGAACCTGGAGCCTCAGGGGCTGTTATTATCAGAATATCCCCTTGGGGCAGTGTTGCCTACAAAACCTCTTCTTAATGCCCGCTCACTAACAAGTATGGGTTTAAGTTTGGTGCAGGAATGTATGAGTTCCTAATATTTCAATAAAATGTTATTGAAAAAAGTTTTTAAAGGAATAACATGAGAGTTTATGTGAGATTTTTATCTGAAACATGTTGGAGACATTTTTTTAGATTTCAATTGAATATGTTAGGGAACTGTGCTCGTTATTCTCGTAATATCCAAATCAAATTGTGCAAAATTCAAACATTTGATGAGCCAGATGAAAGAATAAAATGACTGCTTCTATCAAGACCAGCTATCGTAGTGTCTCCGATGGAACTGAATGTAATGGATGCACTTCACCACATATTTGTGTATTTGAATGTGATTTGCAGAGAAAGCATTCTAAATAAACAATTATTTACAGTGTTACATAAAAGAGTTAATAAACATTTGGTATAAATAACCAATTTTCTATCATAACATCCTTGTAATCCTAGCCTTAAGACAATTCTTATTAGTGTTAATATAGTGGTTAATTTTGACACTATTCAAAGGAGATTTAATTACTGTGTCACTTGCTGTGTTTTAATTTTTTAAATCAGCCAGATGAGCATCCTTCGTGTTTCTGCATCTACAAGCAAAATCAAAATCTAATTTTCTAAATGACTGTTTTTCTCCATAGCATCTGTTGGCATTAAAGCTGAAGCAGACCAGGGTTAGCATTCTAGAAAATGAGCCAATCTAACTCAAATAGAGCATAGAAGAGCCAGGAGGCGGGTGGAAACACCATGCCAAGATTGAGAAACTTTTGAATCTTGGTTGATAACTCCCCTATCAGCTGAAATAAATCCATACAAAAAAAAACCTTTGAATTCAAACACTTACATTTCTTAGAAGATGAGCCAATATTAATATTACATAAATTCATAGAGAACTAAAAACTAACAACATTTTGGTAAGGATATAACATAGATATAGTTTATTTTAAACGTCCTCAAAATAGCCACCTCAGTTTAGAATACTTTGCACAAGAGACAGGAACATTTGTCTGGGTTCTTTCTCATCACTGGTCCCATGTAGCCTCCCATTTGTTGATCATAACTCAGTGCAGTGGATGCTTGTTTGTTTGCCCTCACATTTCATTTGCTAATCGGCCCAGTAATAAGTAATAATTAGAGAGACTCTACATAACCGACATAACTGATTTGCACCAATTGCACGCCGAGCATTGTTAACCAAGCGCTAAACAGTGTCATAACTGAGAACGTTCCAGTCGGCAGAGTCCATACATTGTAAATTAGGTCTGTTAATATACTCCCTGTCTTCTACAAGGCAGAGAGGGGAAACCAGGAGGGTGTAACCACACACACAAACCCACACACACATACACACACAGGGTGAGAATCACAAGACCCTGTTGGGCCTTTTGTGCTGTTGGGTTAGCTTTGCGCCCACCATTGTTTTGCCACCATGCAGAGAGTGATCAACTCTCATGCGTGGACAGGGGACATGGCAACATCAAATACCTTCATTTGCATGAAGCTTTACAAAGTCCCTGATACTCTTTCATGCCAGGGACCCACCAGTGTCTCCATAAAATTCACTTTAGCTATGGGGGGTCCAGGACCTTGCTAAATACTGCCCCAATACTGCTGTCAACAGCCTGTCAATAAAGTGACAAATCCCTCTGATTTAAAATAGCGCTGCTTGCTTGCTGTCTACGAAGGGCCTAGAATGAAACACAGACATCTTACAGTAAGTGTAATAAATTGCTGGATTTCTGATATCCATTAAAATATGTAAAGTACACTAAATTGTTTGGAATTCATCTCTGATTGTAGATAGCATTGTCTCACACTTATTTTGATAATGTGTTTTCCATTTTGACAGTTCCATTTAAAACATTTAGACAAACTAAAATTTGAATATTGTAGCCAGAGGTGTATTTCATAAAATAAAATAAACTGCATTTATTATCAACAAACTTCTGAAAAGGTAGATTAAATCAAGTTGTTGTCTCTGATACAGTTGGATGAATGATTTAGTCAATGTACTAATACTAAGTGGCTAGCACATTTCTAGACAGCTCAGTTTCACTGAGTCAGTCAGTCTGTGTTCACAGTCCATTAAATAATCAACCTGAAAGGATTTTCTTTTCCAAACGGCCTGGACGTGAAGCACTGCAATCAGATAACCATATGTATCTGCAGGCAAACAGGCAGGCAGGCAGGTAGACAAGCATTCAGACGGGCAGACAGGTAGACAGACAGGTAGACAGACAGGTAGACAGACAGGCAGACCCCGGGCAGGAGACCAGACGGACATAAAAAAACACATAGACGGACAGAAAGACATACAGACATTTGGACGGACGGACATGCAGGCAGACTTGCAGACGGACAGGCTTGCTGAACTCTTAGCCACTGGACAGACAAGGCATGGGCAGATAAGACATCTTAAGAGCCAGCGAGCGTCTAATCTATTCTAGATGGCTGATACTGGCCTTGACGCTCAGACCTTCCAAATCCTGGAGGTTTGGTCTGAGAGGAAGGATTTAACTTAAACCCCTTTCAACGTGTTAAATGTGTTTTTGTAATTAAACCCATAGAATTAACACTGACAAGCGGAGGTCAACGAGAGCACAGCTCCTCTGTTCAAATGGTGCTCTTCAACTCAGAGAGAAAGAGAGAGAAAGAGAGAGAGAGAGTAAGAGCACAGTTGTACACCACAAAGCTTCAACGGCTGCCAAAAAGAGAGACAGAGAGAGAGAGAGAGAGGGAGGGAGAGAATGTATGGAGACCCAGAAACTTTGCCAAAGCCAACTCAGTATGGATGTCAATGTTCAGGGTATGTCCTGCTCTGTGAGTTAACCTCAGAACCACACTGTTTTCTTAGAAAATTAGAAAAGATTTGGGAGGGTATCCAATTATGCAACTTCAAAGGGCGGGAGCTGTTGGAGCAAAGCTTTTAGTTACCCCTAAACCCCCTAAAATCAAATAAACAGAAACATCTGTTACAATGTGTAACAATTGGTTAGGATTAAATGTATAGTGCCAGTCTGCTATTATAATACAACCACTTAGCCTTCCGTTGCAATATCAGTTGTAATGTTTCAATATGTATTATTTACCATGTCTTTGAAACTAAAACAATTTAAAATAAAATCAACAATATATATGTATTTGTAAAAATAAACTTAAATAAAGCTGTCCAATAATAATGTGTTAACTGAACAGAGGTAATCAAAGAGACGTGTAATTTCACATCTTGGACAACATCATGGGTTTTGGTTGATGGCCACACAACACATGCGATAATGGACTTTGAATACTTTTTTCTGTTAGTCAGACAGAGAACTTTCACCGTCAGATACAACAATTGAAAAAAATCTCCATTAAATACAAATATGATTTACTTACAGCTGCATTTGTAAGTTAATAATTTTAGTTTCTGAAAGTATAAATGGAAAAACATAAAATTCGAATTTAATAATGTGTTAGAAACAATGTTAAACATGTAATTTTAAATATACAGTGGTAATTATTGTGAGTTTAAGAGCTACTTAAATAACCTACATATATTTGCAACCTTTTTGTGTGCTCATCTAAATGTTATCTAGCAGGCCAAAACTGAATACATTTGAATTCAACTATCATCTATCTAAATGTAACTATTTCACTATGCAAATAAACAATGCTGTAACTCGGTATAAGGTTTATTATAATTTAAACATTTGTTTTATTGTCATTATACTATTTTTATTTTAATAAAATAAAAAGAGTACCTGCTCTCTACATGCAAATCCGTGATATATTTCTCCTTTACTTTATCATTGCCACAGACTGAAACATCTTCCTCCATTTCATTTAAGCTTGTGCTGAACGGAGTGAAAAAGCAGTATTCAGGTAATAATAAGTTAAATGGACAAAGCCTTAAAAGAGAAGCACTGTTCCTTTCTATCCAACCAGCCATGAAATCATAATGGATCTCTTTCAACCTCCGACACCACTGGCCGCTTGGCCTGGGCCTCTCATTATACAGGAGGGGAGTGGAGAGCTGGTGCTCCTGCAGACCACAGCTCCACTTGAAAGCTTTTGATAGACTGAACTGAGGCCCGCTAATTGAACGTGAATAAAAAAGGGAAACAGAACATTTCAGAAATGTACGAGACACCGATGCAACAAAGCAGATTCTAGACATCTTGTTTACAGTCTACAACAGAACCTGGACTTTTAAATGACAATATCACAAAGAATTGGAATTTGAAATAAGTGTATTAAAAGAAAAACAATAACAATAATTACTGAACACACTACCAAATCTTTACAATTATTTTTGATAAAAAAAAAAAAAATTGGTTTCATCATCATTGTACACAGCACACTGAACACAATAAACCCTATTATCTTATTTTAATAATGTATTTGTAATCCAATCAAATGACAACAAAGAACCATACAAACATATTCACTAGATGGAAGAAAACTAGATATGAATTAAAAGAGATTAAAATTAGTTGCTCACAGTTTGTACCTGAAACTCTGGTCCCAGACAACGACATACAGGGACATGGGAGCTGGGGGGAGACGGCCTGTTGGTATCATGTTCTTAGCATGTTCTTAGCATGTCCTGCCTGTGTCTAAGAAGCATGGATGAAGACTGTTCTGGTGTCATGTAGAGAGAGCAGGACAAGAAAGATGGGTTGATAGAGAGTCTAAAGAGCAGAAATTAGAGAAAAACAGGAAGAGAGAGAGAGACTAAGCGAGCTAGAAAGAAAGATAGGCTTGGTGTTAGTGTCCACTGGCACTTTCTGGGGCATGTGCCCACTCAACGTGGCATCCCGCTTGCTCAGCGTCCCTCAACGGACCCACACAACACACACAAACACACACACACCTAACTATGGACAAAAGTATAACACACACACACACACTCTCTCTTTCAACTCCAAATAACACAACAGCAAGAGATATAAAATACAAACTATGGGCTATTTACAAACCACCACAAAGCTAACTGACACAAGGCTAACTGACACACAACTAACTGACTTGTAGTTTACTTTCAGACGGACAAACAGCAACAGTTACTGACACACAGTCACACAGAGGTAACTGACACAAAGACACACAAGGGTGAGTAACACACAGACAGACAAGGGTAAAGTGACAGCCGCACATGACTAACCGACAGCACAGCTAGCACATGACAGAGCGTGGATGGCCTGACATGGGGAGACAGAGACAGAGGACAAAGACAAGTTAGATATCTTACGCCCATCAGATCGATACACACTGCCTAAAAGAATGACCTCTCAGTCTCGCACAGGAGAACACAGAAGAGAGGTGCACATCTCTGTATTGTCCAGTAACACTGTCAATTCACTGACTTGTCAGTTGTAAGTGGGGCCTCTTCTCAGGCTGTGACAGAGATGGCCAGAAGGAGCTGGAAGAACCCAGGTCACATGTCAGGAACTGAGGAGATTTGAGTACAGTGAATCAAATATTCAAACAAGACTGACCGTCTGGTGAAGATGGACACACACCTGCCGCTACCACATACTGACTGCCACACACACACACGGACACGCACGGAAACACATACAAACTCATGCATACACTAACACGCACCCACACACAAACGTACATGCCACATACATACACAGACAAACACGTGAATACACACAGTCTAACCAATGAACACTTTTCCAGAAAACAGACCAGTCAGTAAAGCACCTGTGAAATGGGCAAAAACACCATAAACCATGTCATGACCAAACCACATAAAAAACTATGTCCAAAAACACCAGAGTATGTACTCAGAAACAGCACATAGCACTGTTACCTAATGTGTTTACATTTTCCTAGTCATAGATTCTAATGTTTGTATACAAATACAGAAATAAACATATGCAGTAAACTGTATAAACACATGTTGTTTATTTCACAGTACTAGAAAACATTACTTTTAGTTAAGACATGAGAAAAGGACAGGACTAAAGAAAACGTTTTGAGAGAAAGGTCTGTCAGCAACCCTCAACTGGCCTGAAGTTATACAGAAAATCCAGAAGATGGCAACATATCTCTGGCTCAAACCCACTCTCACTGCACCCACCCCCTCTCCCTCTCTCCCTTCCGCCGTCTCAATTGCTCTGTTCATTTTATTCACATGTCTAACTATACTCTATATTTAATTATTTATGAATTCACTTCTTTGCCTGGCCATACTAACATTTGCATGAGGAGAGGAAAGGGTGTGTTTGTGAGGGGAGGTGTTGGGTGTTAGGGAGTTGGGGGGTGCAGGTAAACACTGTGAATTATTCACAAGGTGTCTTTTTTCCACTATTGGTGCTTGGACAAGCTAAAAGACAGGCAGTAGGATGCCCCTGGTAGCGTGTGTATTTCTGTGTGTGCGTAGCTTCACATGTGGACTGGATATTCAAGCAGAGTGGGGAGAGGGTTTGGTGGTGGGTAGATGAACCGATAGCCACAGGACACGACAAACACATCTCTGAAACCCCCGAAAATGCACGAAAAACACTCCACCTCCTCGATCTCCATCTCCTCTTCTCTACCTCTTCCTCCGGTTTTCTACACCGTTCCTATTGCATAAGTTGAAGAGAGAGAGAGACCTCACCAGGACACTAACATTCCACCCAGAGAGACCACTCCAGGGGTTGATACACAATCTTCCAAGTAGGTGCAGCAATGTTGATACAGAGCTGTGGTGAGGGAGTGGAGGATAGAATGATGGAGCGTTACATCTCTCCCTGCTGTACATCCCTCCTCTACTGGAGCGACTGTCACTTCAAACACCCTCCGCCAAGACGGCCCTATTTGCCATGGTAAACATCTTAATATTTGATGTACTGTACTGTACTCACATCCCTTTGGCACATTTGTTCTGTGTGTTCGGATGCGTGTTTCTCCGTTGATGTGTATGTCTGTTAGTGCGTGTGTGTGTGTGTGTACGTGTGCCCAAATTCAAGTGTGTGTGCAAGACAATAATTGAAAGAAATTTCCTTTCAACATATTTACACTCCATAATATTTTTATCAATGATGAATAAATTATTAACCGTACTGCCGAGATCGTTTATATTTCCACTGAATTAAACAGACACTCACCAATCCAGAATTTACTTTATTTACTTTGGAAATGAAATTCACAAATTACAGTATACTCAATTGTTATTTTAAATGTACAGTAGATTTATCCATAGTCAATCATACCGTAAATGTAACAAATCTGAACATTTTAGAGGATACCATTCCCTAAATATGGTAATAGCCTGTCATAGAGTTTATTTTCCCTCAATGTGCAATGGTCCCTCTTGTCCCAGGCTGCTGTGGCTCCGGGTCTGTGCCAAGCCTGCCAGCCTGAGGAGTGCCAAGGAGACCAATCGGACTGAGGTGGGCATAGGGTGGAAGTGACACGCCAGACACGACAACAATTAGATGAGTCACTTCCTGTCCTGTCATAGTGTTTGGTCAGAAAAGGCCTGTGAGAAAGACTTACCCTGTTAGCATTCAACACAAATGAACAATCTTTTTAATAAAACAAAATCTTTGTTTGTCAAAATAACATGAGACTATCTGGATATTTCCTGGTATTTTTTCTTTGATCAACAGGATATATATCTTTATAGGATAGAGGATATATATCTTCTCTATCAATATTTCAACAGGATGCCTATAACTAATTGTAATGCAAAAATCAATTCTTATCAATTTCAGTTCATTCTGAAATGTCAAACAATTAAATACAATTCAACAACATTTCCATAGCTGCTATGCACATAAAGGAAAGCAGGTGAAGCTGAGGCTGAGATAAACAGGAAGAGGAACTAGGTGGCTAGTATAAGGTCAGTTGCACAGGTGAAAACTGGGTTTTCTGCAAATTAGATATAAAGTTAAAAAAAATATAAATAAACATTGCCTCGTTGTAGCTAGAACAGCTTTGTGTTCTCCTGAAAGGGCCACCAGAACAAGTTCTAGCTCACCTGTATTCTAGGGAAACATAACAAATCCTGAACATGTGTCTGATGGCATCTGCCTTCTTGTTTCGGGAGGGTGTGTGAACAGACATGACAAGGACACACAAATTAACAATCAAACACCACAGCCATTTCTGTCAGCTTTCAAAACATAGACAAACCACTTTCAGGTAACAAATGAAACCATGTGATCCAGATGGGGAGAGGGACTGGAGATAGAAATGGAAAAAAACTCACATTGGAAAACAGCGCAGCATCCGACTGATGCTGACACACGCACACACACACACACACACACACACACACACACACACACACACACACACACACACACACACACACACACACACACACACACACACACAGACACACACACGTGCACACACCAACCCCCACAGAGCAGGGCATCAGACCTCTCGTGGCCCCTCGTTCTCGGGTTCAGTGGCGCCTCGAACGACGCTGCCACCTCTTCCTCTGTCATGTCTGCCACCGCTGATAGGCTCCATCATGGGGCTGGTAGGCTGGTAGGCTGGCTGGCTGACTGGCTGGTAGGCTGGCTGGCAGGCTAGTCCCGGGGGAGTGTGTGGGGCCCGGGGGGTGTAAGGCATTGGGCTGAAGCATTGCCAGCCTGTGCAGCAGCTGTGAGGGAGACAGAGAGGCAGATGTGAGAGTGTGAAGGCAACAGAAGGTATCGGTGATACAGAGTCCTCCATTTTTGTTATTCCACCCTTTCCTAGGAGGAAGAAGCAGGCCCTTGATCTGGCTCACAGTGAAACACTTAGCTTTTGTTCCCGGAGATGTAAACCAGAAGACAGGAGAAAGAGAGAGAGAGAGAGGGAAGGAGGGAGAGAGAGAGAGACTCGAAGTGTTCCTCAGAAGAGGGCTTGTGAATGATTCTCCTACCCACTTCTCTGCACTGCAACAACTTTTTGTAACTCGTTTCCTAGTCCAACTACTTGTCTAGTTTACTACTTGTACAACTTTGTATACTAAAAATGATGCTTTCTTCACCTTCAATGAACTTTCCCATTCATTATCCTCCCCCCCGCCTCTCTCTCTCTCTCTCTCTCTCTCTCTCTCTCTCTCTCTCTCTCTCTCTCTCTCCTCCCCCTCTCTCTCTCTCTCTCTCTCTCTTTCTCTGTCTCTCTCACACACACGTGCCACCATGTCCTGTTCTTAATTGGTTAGGGGAGTGGAGATGAGAGGAGAAGTGGGAAAGAGAGATGGTCACCCTAGCCGCTTGCCCTCAGGCGACTCTTCCATCAGCCTTCCGCTCTTGGGCAATAACATTGAGATATTTCTCTCCCAACATTTCTGACTGTTTACAGTACATTCAACAAAGCTTAGTAAGAGAAATGTACGGTGATGTATTTTCACACGCCGATTCTGCAGATAGTGGGTCTCTGATAACTGCTAGATAGTCCTTGTTGGCGTGAAATGTGATTCGCCCAACACAAACACGCTACATCTGTTCTAGCAACCCATCGCAGGTGCCTGCCCGCTAAGTAAACACCCTTGCATCAAACCCTGTACGCCAACCGTCATCACGCTCTCTTCAGACTGCGCTTTCACACAGGGAATTCTTTCCCAGGTCTACTTCCATAGTAACAGGATCCCCTGTGTAGAATGCACACCCTGTTTCGCTCTGACAGAAAATATGAGAGATGGGAGAGATCTCCCACAGAGTTCCCAGACGTAGAGTTACGTATGTGTTCGCACTCGGAGCTCTTGCTAGAGCCGAAAACTGCCCAACACTACACGCCTCTGGGCTCTGAAGAACAAACACACGCAGACATGTAAAACCAGGCAGTGTGATATTGTTCTACGAAATGTTTATGTGTGCAAGCGTAACCTCGCAGCCCAAGTTCAGTTTTCAATGTGTCCATTCTCTTCTCGAATTGCGTGTAAAATCATCATGTTTGTGTATCTAAGCCACGCATAAAATCTCCAACAACTTGTGTGTGCTCCTTAGTTTGATCTTGAATGTGTTTTCTTAGATAGAATAGGATGTATGTGTGTGTGTGTGTGTATGAGCTATGAGTGTGTTCGTGTGTGTGTGTGTGAGTGTGTGAGTGTGTGCATGTGTGTGCACTACACCGGAGCAGAGTACATCTGCAATCTCAGTGAAACAGGCTGTTAGCATACAGCTTTGACAACTCCATCAGGCCAGTCTCAAGGTAGCTGTCAATCACAACAAATCACCTCCCCCCGGCAGTCCCAGGACCCCTCTCTGCTATCACAGCACATGACAGGCCCCTACAGCTCTATTTACACACAGACACACACACACACACACAAATACAAACCTGATGCCAATACTCCGGTAATTATAAACCATAAGAGAAGAGAGGGAGGAGGAGGAGGAGACAGAGAGAAGGAGCAGGAGGAGTAGCAGGGAGTAGAGAGGAGGGAGTGGGAGAGTAGGTTGAACGTTAAGCAGCAACAAGTTTGAAAACAATTACTCTCTCT